>NC_085869.1:479609-659609 GCF_034702125.1 Engraulis encrasicolus | reverse complement strand
CTGAAGATGCCACTCTCATCCTCACAATCATTGTCACTAAACATCTACAAATGCCAAAGCTCAGACACATACTTTATATACTGATTGCACACTGCTGCCTTTACAGTCATTAAACACTCACAGCAATGCAGTGGGAGACATGACATGAGCACAATACCCCACACCACCAGCAGGGCGGAGCACTCAGCACTCTGCACACAGAAAGCATGGTGTGTGTGTGTGTGTGTGTGTGTGTGTAGGGGGGTCCTATATTAGCGGGTACTATGGGTCATTCCACGCCAAATCTCTGAATCATCCCGCACGACCATCTCAGATTTGGCAGAAAAAAATCAAGGAGGTTCACAAACATCTCAATGGGAAAGGTGCAAAATTACAGCTCTCAACTCCTTATAGTTTTGTCATTAAACAATTGTATCAAACCTCTGTCTTTAAAACAGCGCTTACCGCAGTCCTTCAAAGATGCCCACAGATTCAAAGGTGAGAATTTTTCAAGCAAGTTCAAGCCGTCAGAAAACGGTGGTAAATGACAAGAGGATGTGTGAAAATCCACATTTCACAAGTACATGTTCCAAATGTTACCCCTTGAAATTTGTAAGGACCTACTTAAAGTAGTTTTTTAGATACGGCAATCTGAAAGTGGGCTCTCTGAGAACTCTGTTCAAAACGAGTCAGGGGGGTACCTGACAAAAACATTTTTAATGACAAAACTATCATTTTGCACCTGTCCTATTGGGACGTTTGAGAACCTCCTTGATTTTTTCTTGCCAAATCTGAGATGGTCGTGCGGGATGATTCGGAGATTTGGCGTGGAATGACCCCTATGTTCCCCAGTCTTTGTATGAACTTAAAAAAAGGGTTCTATGATCCCCGCATTGTACCTAACCCTTCCCAAAACCAAATTGTGCCCTTCCCAAATCCATCCCTAAACCTAACCTTTCAGTAATGCAATGTTTCTGACTTGTACATTTGTGCCCTGACATAAACTATCCATAAACCTAACCTGCCATAGGTGCAACAAGAACCGTTGCGGAAGACATAGGACCCGGGGAACATAGGGATGACCCCCCCCACACACACACACACACACACACACACACACACACACACACACACACACACACACACACACACACACACACACACACACACACACACACACACACACACACACACACACACACACACATCAATTAATTTGGCTGGCTGGTACATTTGATATGATTTTAAACAGGCTCTTACCTGAAAGCTCTCAGAGTGAGATGGTATTTCCTTGGCTTGCCGGAGGCTCACACAGGCTGTTAATCCTCAACTCAACCCAAAACCCATTTCTCAAAAAGTAATACCACGGCTACAACTCAATCCACTACCCATAACAAGTTATTTATCCAAACTAAACGTTGATTCCTGTAATGTAGATGTTGAATTTGTAGCAAATCGCCTCACAGAAACCGTAGCCACGACAATCTTATGCACCTCTCTCTCTCTCTCTCTCTCTCTCTCTCTCTCTCTCTCTCTCTCTCTCTCTCTTTCTCTCTTTCTCTCTCTCTCTCTCTCTCTCTCTCTCTCTCTCTCTCTCTCTCTCGCGCTCTCTCTCTCTCTCTCTCTCTCTCTCTCAGTCTCAGCAGGAGGAGGAATTGTAGAGCGTTACCTGGTTGGACAGGTGTTGCCGCATCATATGTGGAGTGTCTGGAAATATGAGTTTTCCAAGCGCAGGAGCATAAAATATTCTGCTAACAAATGTGGGTTGACATTGTCTCACAACACAAGGCATAATCTCAAACTGTCAGTAGAGATAAAGTATACAATATGCATGTTTTCATTTCTTTAATGTATGCATCACTCATTTAGTTGACGAGAGAGACGTGGGATGTGCTCGCTGCTCACATGGGTCATTCCACGCCAAATCTCTGAATCATCCCGCACGACCATCTCAGATTTGGCAGAAAAAAATCAAGGAGGTTCACAAACGTCCCAATAGGAAAAGTGCAAAATTATAGCTCTCAACTCCTCATAGTTTTGTCATTAAAAATGTTTTTGTCAGGTACCCCCCTGACTCGTTTGGAACAGACTTCTCAGAGAGCCCACTTTCAGAGTGTTGTATCTAAAAAACTACTGTAAGTAGGTCCTTATGAATTTCAAGGGGTAACATTTGGAACATGTACTTGTGAAATGTGGATTTTCACACATCCTCTTGTCATTAACCACCGTTTTCTGGGGGCTTAAAGTTGCTTGAAAAATTCTCACCTTTGAATTTGTGGGCATCTTTGAAGGACTGTGGTAAGTGCAGTTGTAAAGACAGAAGTTTGATATGGACAATGTATGTTCCCAACCATTCTGTGCATGTTGTGTTGGAAGACTGATCTTCTGTGATTAACAGTTTAGAAGATATGAAGTCTTTAAACTGGAAAAACTGAAACTTGGTGCCATCTTTGCCACGTTATTAAAAAAAAATGTCATGACTCACCACCATATTATCAACAGTTTTGGAAAGATTAGATGTCTGTTCTTAACATATCCAAAAACTGTGATGGTATTCTGCCTCATTTGGTCACAATGATTTTTTTAAAAACCCACTGTTGTGTGACTTCCACTGCTCCTATGAAAACCTGATATTGGGGGGCAACTTTGCCATGCTATACCAAAACAATGACAGCAATCACCACAATGAACTGAACAGTTTTGGAAAGATAGGATGTCTGTTTGTAACATATCCAAAAACTGGGATGGTGTTCTGCATCAATGTCTTGTAATGACTCTTGAAAAACCCCTTTGCTGTTACATCAGCAGCTCCTGTGAAAATGCCTAAGTCACATGAATTACCAGGGGCGGAGCTATAGGGGGATAAGCAGGGCATTTGTCCAGGGCCCTCCTGAATTTGTGGTAGGGGCCATAATCATGACCTTTGCAGACTTTTGGGTGCCAATCTATTTGGGCTGACACTGTGAATGACAGGCAGTTTGACTTGGACATTTTTGATACAAGAAATGTGACTTGAGTATTTTGAAGCACACAATAAGAAACAGTTGAGTGATTTATATACCATTATTATTTTTCTTTTTCTTTTAGCTTTTAGGTAACTACATTTTTGGTAACTAAATGTTCGTGAATTAAAGGTTATGGCCATGTGTCTAAACCTCAACACTGCAGGAGTTAACATTTTGCTATTGCACCGTAAAGTAAGTCTTGAATTGCAGAGGTGATAAATTAATTGAATCATTCTGACTTGTAAAGTAGCATTGTTAACACACAGTCTTGATACAGGATGTTTGCCAAACTTTATTTCAGCATATGATTTTAAAAACAAATTTCTATTAGCTGAAAATATATTTCGATATTTTACTTTGATACATTTCAAATTTTCCATCACTTCTGCAACTTCTCTCTGTTAGTAGAGGTGCATGTCAAATGCTTCAACACATAGACCTTTGCCATAAACCAATACAATGCGCTAGGTTCCTCGGTCATGGTTAGGACTGGGGCGGGGCCAAGTTCTATGAACAGGTCACCTTTGTCATGGTTTTTTTTGGGGGGGTGGGACACTTTTATTATGGAGAAGAGAAAAAAAACAGTGATGATACAAAAGGAGGAGACTGTTCGTAAGGAGGTAACCTGACTAAACAGCTGTCCTGCCCCTCCAATCACCATGACTGAGCTACCCTGAGCATGGTGCTAGACCACTGCAATACTGACTGAATGCTCATCAAGGGTCAACTCTGTCACAGAGCTGAGCAATTTATGTATTAATGTTTAATGTTCCACAATAACTCTGATGATTGTGCACAAATGGACATACATATAGACATGGAGTGAAACACAAATCAAATGTAGAAAGATAAAAAGTAATATCTCATAAACATTTCAAAATAATCCACAGCAGGCCTCAGAACTGCATTAAAGTTGGTAAACAAGTTATTAAAGATTTTTGTGAATTGTAATAAAAAGCATTGAGATGTGGTGATAGTCAGCATGTACTTGTTTCAAGATCTACGGGGAAGTTTCAGTGATTCAACATTTCATCACTTTATTCTGGTATTTGGTTTTCAGTGCCTAAAGATGAAGTTTACACACGTCTATAACCTTTGATTTACTGAAATGTAGTTACAGAAAAAGCTGAAAAAAAACTGTCAACAGCTACTTTTACTTTTTTAGTAATTATATTGAGTGTGTCGAAAATGCTCAAGTCAAATATCTTGTATCAAAAATGTCTGACTCAAATTGCTCAAGTCATTCACAGTGGCGGAACAATTGCACATAGGGCCTCATGGCAAATACTGGTAGATAGGGCCCCCATGTAGCCTGCAAAGATCAGAGCAGGGGCCCCACCTCAATAGAGCAGCAAGCTGCAGATGTCACACAGCCGTTTTTACAAGTCCATTCTTAAAAAATGAGACAGAGCACCACCCCAGTTTTTGGATATGTTAAAAACAGACATTGAGTCTTTCTAAAACTGTAAATGTCATAGTGGTGAGTTCTGTCATTCCTTTTGTATAACATGGCGAAGATGCCACTAATATCAATTTTTCATATGAGCTGTGGAAGTCACACAACAGTGGGTTTTTGAAAAATCATTGTGACCAAATGAGGCAGAATACCATCACAGTTTTTGGATATGTTAAGAACAGACATCTAATCTTTCCAAAACTGTTGATAATATGGTGGTGAGTCGTGACATTTTTTTTTAATAACATGGCAAAGATGGCACCAAGTTTCAGTTTTTCCATTTTAAAGACTTCATATCTTCTAAACTGTTCATCGCAGAAGATCAGTCCTTCAACACAATATGCACAGAATGGTTGGGAACATACATTGTCCATATCAAACTTCTGTCTTTAAAACTGCGCTTACCACGGTCCTTCAAAGATGCCCACAAATTCAAAGGTGATAATTTTTCAAGCAACTTTAAGCCCCCAGAAAACGGTGGTAAATGACAACAAGAGGATGTGTGAAAATCCACATTTCACAAGTACATGTTCCAAATGTTACCCCTTGAAATTTGTAAGGACCTACTTATAGCAGTTTTTTAGATACGGCAATCTGAAAGTGGGCTCTCTGACAAGTCTGTTCCAAACGAGTCAGGGGGGTACCTGACAAAAACATTTTTAATGACAAAACTATGAGGAATTATGAGCTATAATTTTGCACTTTTCCTATTGGGACGTTTGTGAACCTCCTTGAATTTTTTCTGCCAAATCTGAGATGGTCGTGCGGGATGATTCGGAGATTTGGCGTGGAATGACCCACATTGTATGGATATTCACAGAGGCGATTCTCGGGTCAGGTGGGGCCCCAAGCGAAAATGCAAAAGAATCAACATTTGAACCAAAATCGCCACTACTGTGGTAAAGTGTGGGCTTTTATTCACTATCTATGGGCTTGGGGGCCCCAAACGGCTGCCATGACTGGAATTCTGCCTTTCTTATGGCAAGAATTTTGAATGTATGTATGAATGTGTGCCAGGTGGCAAGATGTGCCTCTGGTTATTCACATTACACAGATGGGTGTGTGTGTGTGTGTGTGTGTGTGTGTGTGTGTGTGTGTGTGTGTGTGTGTGTGTGTGTGTGTGTGTGTGTGTGTGTGTGTGTGTGTGTGTGTGTGTGTGTGTGTGTGTGTGTGTGTGTGTGTTTGTGTGTACGTGTGTGTGTGCATGTGGAACATTTAGTTTCGAAGTGCAGGACATATGAAGATTTATCATGAAGATATGGATTTTTTGGAAAGTCTGTTAACTAATTTCTTACCAATAGATTGTTTTAACCATGTATTCTTACAGGTGTCTGGAGACACCACACAATTTATCCACGGCCAAATCTCCTGTCGAAGCAGTCTGACAAAGTTTAGGTTCCCAGATGGCCTGTGGAAAAATTGGAACCCGACAGATTGGGCGGAAAGGATGCAGAAAGGGTCATCATTTTTTAAGTTAACTGCATAGAGACAAATTAACACATTTTCCCATACAGCACTGACCCAGTGAATACAAATGAGTGGTTATTTGTGGACATTTTACCTCATTTTAGATGCGTTCTTTGGTCAAAAACAACAAAAAACAGCCTAAAATGTGTAAAAATTATTTCTTTTCATTATTTCAAGTTTTACTGTGTGCTTGTTCACCACTTGTTCTTCATTTCTTCATTGAATTCTTCCTCCTCCATTTCTTCAGTTAATTTGATTATTCTATTGTGTTGTTAGATGAAATAATGCCCCAAAGTTAACATTTAACCCTTTAATGCCCTAGACTACAACCCCTAATCTAAAATAATCAGATTCCCATGGGATTTGGCTGTGGATAACTTGTGTGGTGTCTTCAGACACCTGTAAGAATACATGGTTAAAAAAATCTATTGATGAGAAATTAACATATTTTCCGGAAAAAAAAAAACATCTTTCCTTAACTATTATGGGATGTGACCAGCAAAGCTAGATGTCGAGCACGTTGGGGCTTCAGGCAGGTTGCAGGAAAGGCCATGAACAAATCAAACCCTGGCAGGAAGGGGGAGTTCAGAGAGTTATCTGATTAGACAAGAGTGTTACCACATCACATGTGGCTCTTCTGCATGGAAGCTGCATGTTGAGGAAAGGCACATTGACGAAAGGCACTGTGCCCAGACCAACAGTATCAGGCCCGTAGCCAGCATTGTGGTGGGGGGATCTTTCCCCCCCGAAAGTAGACTTTATTTGGCTCCCGGCTCCAATGTTTCCCAAGTACACGAGCACACTAAAAATGTTTTAATTTAGACACACTTTATTCATTATAAGTTTGTCGCAAGTCTGTTGTTGCTGTCCTTAATTATTGTTTGTCTGTTGCTCCCCACTCTTAACATAAATGGACATGAATTGCTTCAAATGAGCTATCTCCCCACATAGTGTCGGCCCAGTGTTGGCTAAGTTACTGCTATCTGACAGTTATTATATCCCCGAAACGCGGAGCGTCGGGGATGTAATGGTTTAGCGTGAGCCGCCGCCGCTGCGTCCGCCGCCGCGTCCGCCGCTGCGTCCGCCGCCGCGTCCGCCGCCGCGTCCACCGCCGCGCAAGGTCTTTCGTGTTAACGCGATAACTTTTGAACGGATGTTTGGATTTGTCCCAGATTTGGTGTGTTAATGCTCTAGGGTAGGTTCATGAACTTATTCGAGTTTGGAGGCCAACACTTTCAAGATGGCTGAATTCAAGATGGCTGAATTTTGGTTTGGCCCATAACTTCTGACCAGTGGATGGATTTGTCCCAGATTTGGTGTTTCAATGTTCTAGGGTAGATTCATGAACTGTTTAGATTTTGGAGGCCAATCATTTCAAAATGGCGGAATTTTAATTTGGCACATAACTTCTGACTGGGTGGATTGATTTGCCCCGTAACACTTTATTTTAAAGGTTCACCCTCTCAGTGGATCTACCACATTAGGTACAGTGTAATAACCAGCGTAATGTATTTAATACCATGTAATAACAGTGTAATACCAGTGTAACAATATGCAATACCTGTAATACCACTTACACACAAATACATGATGTAAGTACAAGATTGGTACATGGTGTTACACTGGTATTACATGGCATTAAATGTTGTTGCACTGGTTATTACACTGTACCTAATGTGGTAGATCCACTGAACCATTAAAACAGTATTACCATTTGCCCTATTTTTCACAATAGTTGTTTGGTTTTAAGCCTATGCACGTCATGTCACGTCTGTATGTATCATATACGTTTACGAAATGGTGGACGGGAGTGGTAGGAATGATGGGGGACTGGAAGCGTCGCGTTTCGGGGATATACATTAAGCAGTCGAAGGCGACTGCACAGGCAGTCTAGTTGTCTATGAAATGGCCTTCCAGTCAAAGTGGGATGCAACGTAGTTGGGGAGTTCAAGTGGGGGTGGGGGATGGGACGTGTGGTTCGAACGAACCCCTCGAACCCCCCCTGGCTACGGGTCTGAGTAGTTATGAATAGTCGTCACCAAGAGATATGAATATTCATCACCAGCAACATGGAAGCTGAATGTTGAGGAAAGGCACATTGACGAAAGGCACTGTGCCCAGACCAACAGTATCAGGCCCTGGGGACTGTCGACCCACCAGGGAAATGCCCTGAATGCCAGATGACCAGTCCAGCCCACCAGGGAAATGCCCTGTATGCCAGATGACCAGTCCAGCCCACCAGGGAAATGCCCTGTATGCCAGATGACCAGTCCAGCCCACCAGGGAAATGCCCTGTATCCCAGCTNACCAGCCCAGCTCACCAGGGAAATGCCCTGCATGCCAGATTACCCGTCCAGCAAAATGCTGTGTATGCCAGTCCAGCCCTGCGCATGTTGAAGAAAAGCACTGTGAACAGACCAGAACAAACTCTTACCTTAACTTATCAGATGAGGGGATGAAGTGAAGGACATCACTCTTCAGATTTTTCTTTCTTTGTTCACCTAAGAACGTGTTGGGCAGAGACCTTCTAGAGCATGTAATGCCCTTCTATAATATGATGTAATGATGGCGAATAAACAAAGAAAAGACTTAAGAGTTTTGTCCTTCGCTTCCTTCACTCTTCTGTGTTTCATGTGGGATTCAGCAGCCAGTTAAGAACTGTCTTAATCATTATATGAGGCGATAGTGTGAACACGTCTCCTCCACTTGACATGTCATAACAAGGAACACTGAGGCCCATTAGGACTCTGGTTTCGGCCCTAACGTGCCTTAACAGTAGGGCACTCTTCTACTACGCGACTGAGCCGGGTTCGATTCCAGCCCAGGTCCTTTGACGACCCTTCCCTGTCTCTCTCTCCCAAAACGCTTCCTGTCTCTCTCTTTCATACTTCCTATCACTAATACAGTCTAAGAGACCAAAACAATATCTTTGAAATAATATCTTTAAAAGAATCTGGTTTCAACTGTAGGGCACCTAGCCCCACACTGCTGCAGGGAGAATATCTACCATACCAGCTCACTTGTAGTGTGTGTGTGTGTGTGTGTGTGTGTGTGTGTGTGTGTGTGTGTGCGTGCGTGCGTGCGTGCGTGCGTGCGTGCCTGCGTGCGTGCCTGCGTGCGTGCGTGCGTGCGTGCGTGCGTGCGTGCGTGCGTGCGTGCGTGCATATTTGTGCTCTACACTGCTCCTCCACACTGATTCCTCAAACCTGTTCTGTGAGTAATGTAGCTTTTAACCCTTTAATGCATAAGCCATTGGACTCACACTAACGCATAACATGGGTCTAAATAGACCCGCATTCATTTCCAATGTATTTCTGAGCATTAATCATGTATTCTCTCACACAACTTCTAAAACCAATACATGTTATCCCATAATTCTTCTAAAAGTAATTATATAGGTGGTCCTTAATTCAGAAAAGTATTTTTTAAATGTTCTTATATTTTTATTTTACAAATAAACATGAATTTGGAATTAAATGACTAATTTCTAGACGTGGACCGAAAATGGCCCGCATTCATTTCTAATGGAAGTGTAAATCTTTCACTTTAATAACTTCCACAATTAATGTATTTTAATAGCTAATGGATTAAAAGTTGTGATTTAGACTGTTTTTAATGCACAAAATGGGTGTTATTTTTTGTATCTTATATAAATAAACACACAAATAATTTCCCCCATTATTGCAGACATAGCCTAAGTCTGAAGTGTTTCACGTTAGGAACTAAAATATATTTAAAAGGATTCCAGTCAGGAACAAATAAACTGTTTTTGACCACTGTTGACCACTGCTGACCTATTGGATTTAAGCATTCCAAGTCATGCATATTTGTATAATAAGAGACGGTGTGATTGGAGGAGCCCAATAGCCTATATCAATTAATGTGCATAATGATTAGACAACTTTGCTTTCCTATGGGAAAATATGCCAGAAAAGACATCTAACAAACTCCAAAAATACTATAAACAATTTTGATGTCTTCCAGAGGGGTGTGGCATATTTTGTGGCTGTTACAAAGCCATCAGTGTCACATGACATGAGCTCACAAAGTCACTACCATTTAGAAGAATTGAAGATGAAACTACCACAAAAGTATTACCTCAAGTGCTGTTATATTCCAGAACTGAAACCTACATTGAGTGTCCACAAGAACATTGTATTCAGCACTCAGAGACATGGCCAAGGTAAAACAGGCTGAAACCTGAAGACCACTCAACAAGAAACTTAAGTCAAGACTGGGTCAAGAAATGTCTTTAGACAGTTTTTTTCAATGGTTTTATGAACAAGTGAAGGATGACTTTTTCGTAATGGACCAGGTAGATGAGTCTATGGCTAGATCAGCAATGTGCACACTTACATGAGTTCCTGAGTTCCACTCAAATGCCAGCAAAGTACAGCATAAATACCATGGTCTTCAAAAGATGCAAATGTGTTCATCTGTCAATGTCAATTGTCAATGATCCAGCCATGGGCTCATCCACCCTGTCTGTCAAGAGTCACTTCCCCAAGTCCATAATAGGCATAACTTTGAAAACTCTGTCCCCAGGTATTTTTGACCCAGTCTTGACTTAATTAACTTGTCTAGTGTCCTCCCTTCTTACCTTGGCCATATCTCTGAGTGCTCAATGCCCTGTTCTTCTGGACACTTGGTGTCAGTTTCTGTTGTGTAATATTATAGGACTGCAGGGTAATACTTTTTTGTAGCTCCACCTTAAATTCTTCTAAATATTTGGCAGTGACATTTCTTACGAGACTGATGACTTTGTAATGATGCATTTCATAATTCTGTGGTAAAGAGACCAATGTCTTGCCAATTTCACGACAGCCACATCCCTCTAGAAGACTTCAAAATTGTTAATCGACTTTTCAGAGTTTGTTAGATCTATTTTGTGACCCATTTTCCAAGAAGACAACAAAGTTGCCTAATAATTATGCACACCTGATATAAGGTGTTGGGCACCTTCGACCACAGCCCCATATTTTTATACAAATATGCATGGCCTGGAATGCTTACATCCAATAGGTTTTCAAGTTCATATAGATTCCTGTTGGAAAACATGTTTGCCTAATAATTCTGTATATAAAATGAATGCGGATAATTTTTGACCCATGTGTGTAAATATCATATAATTGTATAAAAAGATGTCTATTTCAAAGAATAACCATAAAGTATTTGAATTAAGTATTAATGTTGGGAGTTAATACTCCATAAATGACAAAAAGTTGAATTTTTAGTAAAAGAATCAAAATCCTTTTTCAATATGGCTAAGAGACATTAAGCTTGTGATGAAATTACATAGGAAATGAATGCGGGTCTATTTAGACCCATGTGTCTAAATATCATATAGTTATATAAAATGACTTTTATATCAAAGAATAACCATCAAGTATTTAAAATAAGTAAGAAAGCAGAAGGTCCCAGGCACTCAGAGGTAACTCAGTCCGAAGAAGGAGGTATATTAAAAAGCCTTTATTAGCTGTGGCTACTCATAATTGAAATTAAAATGCCAACATGTTTCGACCGTCTAGGTCTTCTTCAGGGCAAAGCAAAGACAATGGATCGACACAAAGTTTAAAAAGTTTTAACCCCACCCCTGAATCAGGTGTGTAATCAGTAAGGCGCACCTCCATCAAGGGAGGGGGGGAAAGGGGGAGGGGGGCTAAATCATAACAAAACAGATTCTTCTCATACATTAACAAAAAAGCAATAAGCATTAGTGTCAGCAGTAGGTCTACCATTTTTTTCATTCTTCAAAACAATGTTCGTAATCAAATAGTGCATACATAGAAGATATTATAAAAAAACATTATAAAAAACATTTGAACTCAATATCTTCATTTAGACCAGGGTATCTAAGTGCATCCAATTGGTGGATCCAAAAGGTCTCCCGTTGGTTGAGCCTACGGATACGGTCACCACCTCTATCCAGAGGTCTAATATGTTCCAACGCCTCAATTTTTAGCAGGGAGTCATTCTTATTATGCACTCGTGCAAAGTGCTGGGCCATCTGGTAGTCTGCATTACCAGTGCGTATAGCATACTTGTGCTCCGCAAGACGGTCACGTAGGCGTCTCTTTGTGCGCCCTACATAAAATATATTAGGGCACGGACAGGACAGGCGGTAGATGACAAACGTGGTGTTACAGTTTATAAAATCTTTTATTTTGTATTCTTTCTTAGATTTAAAATCAATGAACGCTTTCGATTGAATAACATGGCTACAGTGAGGACAATTGCTGCACCGGTAGACACCCACGGGTCTCTTCAACCAACTCTCTTTCCTTTCGGGTGGGAGATGGCTGTGTACAAGTTTGTCACGTAATGTAGGAGCTCTTTTATACGAGACTAGCGGGGGTTCAGGAAAAACCTGTTGCAGCTCAGGGTCAGAATTTATTATGGCCCAATTTTCCTTTATGATGCGCGTTACTTGTTTAGCCTCAGTGCTATACTGTGTAACAAAAAAGGGACGAGATTTTTTATTATTATTATTCCTGTTGCGGTGCTTCTTAATTAAGGTGTCAGAGCGATTCAGGGCATGCGCACTAGATCGAGCTCGCTCAACAGTGTGGGACCTGTAAGCTCGTTTCCTGAAGCGGTCAGTCATATCATTGGCCTGTTTTTCAAACTCCGCCTCATCGTCGCATATGCGGCGTAGCCGCTGGAATTGGCCAAAAGGTATATTATCGATGAGGTGCGGTGGGTGAAATGAATCAGCTCTCAGAATAGTATTACGAGACGTTTTTCTTTCTAAATATGGTGTGTGGACTACCTTCTTGGTCAATAGAAATGGTGAGGTCTAAAAAGTTAATACTGTCTTGAGTATAGTCCAGGGACAGTTTAATATTGGGGTTAATAGAGTTCAGATATTGGTGAAACCCCTTGACTTGTGTCTCAGTGCCATTGAACACGAACATAAGGTCATCTATGAAGCGCCCGTACCATGTTACACATTGAAGGAAGGGGTTAGAAGAATTAAACACATGAAGAGTTTCCCAAAGGCCTAAATATAAACAAGCATAATTGGGTGAAAAACAGCATCCCATAGGAACACCGATTTTTTGTTTATATAGCTTATCTGTGAACACAAAGACATTATTGTAAATAATAAATTCAGTCAACTCCACAATGAATTGTGAAGGAGGTTTCGTGTCCTTTCTTTCAGCCAAAAAGTGTCTCAGAGCATGCAAGCCCTCTTCATGATCAATGTTCGTATACAAGGACTCAACATCCATCGTGATCAGATATTGCGACTTCACATTACCAAGCCTAGATAAACTGTTCAGAACATCAACAGTATCCTCTATAAATGATGGAAGGGTCCGAACATATGGTTTAATAAAAAAGTCCACAAATTTAGATGCCGGTTCAGTCAAGGTACCATTGCCTGATATAATAGGTCGTCCCGGGGGGTTGTCGAATGGGGGTTTGTGCACCTTTGGCAGTAAATAAAATGTAGCTAGAGAAGGGTGCTCAACAGTCATGTATTTACATTCGTTTTCCGTAATCCATCCCTCAGTCTCAGCACGGGACAGCATATTATGAAATGTCGAAGTGAGAGTGGGCAAGGGGTTAGAGCGCAGTCTTTCATAATGTCTGGATTGTAATTGGCGTGTCGCCTCTGCGATGTACATCTCCTTGGATAACACGACCACAGCGCCTCCCTTATCCGCAGGCCGTACAATAATATTGTCCATTTTAGAAAGTTCTGCAAGTGCATTGCGTTCACTCGACGATAAATTAGGCTTTTGAGTGGGCCTGGACTGTGTCTCAAATAGATCTTGTACCTCATAGTCCACTTTTTTGCAAAAGGCAATAAGGGATGGGTTCGACACAACTGGAGTGAAGTATGACTTAGGTTTAAACAGTATGTCAGTGCTGGAAGTGCCTGGATTGTCAGGTGTGTTGTCGTGCGTAATATCGTGCGCAATGTCCCCGTTCATAGTGGTGGGGAGCCGTGTATGTCCAGCTTTGTAATAGAACGCTTTGAGGTGTAGGTTACGGTAAAACCGGAACAAATCCACTCTCGTGTGGAACAGGTTGGAGTTGTGGGTGGGTGCAAATGACAAACCTTTGGATAGCACAGTAAGTTGATCTTTGGACAGGGGTACCTCGGAGAGGTTGATTACCGAGGATATTTCTTCCTCGGTTGCTGCCTCAATGCTGGTGGTCGAGCGCGCTCCTCTCCCTCTGCGCCCCCGGCGCGTCTTCTTTGTTGAGTGTTGAGTCCTTGTATACGAACATTGATCATGAAGAGGGCTTGCATGCTCTGAGACACTTTTTGGCTGAAAGAAAGGACACGAAACCTCCTTCACAATTCATTGTGGAGTTGACTGAATTTATTATTTACAATAATGTCTTTGTGTTCACAGATAAGCTATATAAACAAAAAATCGGTGTTCCTATGGGATGCTGTTTTTCACCCAATTATGCTTGTTTATATTTAGGCCTTTGGGAAACTCTTCATGTGTTTAATTCTTCTAACCCCTTCCTTCAATGTTTGACATGGTACGGGAGCTTCATTGATGACCTTATGTTTGTGTTTAATGGCACTGAGACACAAGTCAAGGGGTTTCACCGATATCTCAATTCCATCAACCCCAATATTAAACTGTCCCTGGACTATACTCAAGACAGTATTAACTTTTTAGACCTCACCGTCTCTATTGACCAGCAAGGTAGTCTGCACACCACTATATTTAGAAAGAAAACGTCTCGTAATACTATTCTGAGAGCTGATTCATTTCACCCACCGCACCTCATCGATAATATACCTTTTGGCCAATTCCAGCGGCTACGCCGCATATGCGACGATGAGGCGGAGTTTGAAAAACAGGCCAATGATATGACTGACCGCTTCAGGAAACGAGCTTACAGGTCCCACACTGTTGAGCGAGCTCGATCTAGTGCGCATGCCCTGAATCGCTCTGACACCTTAATTAAGAAGCACCGCAACAGGAATAATAATAATAAAAAATCTCGTCCCTTTTTTGTTACACAGTATAGCACTGAGGCTAAACAAGTAACGCGCATCATAAAGGAAAATTGGGCCATAATAAATTCTGACCCTGAGCTGCAACAGGTTTTTCCTGAACCCCCGCTAGTCTCGTATAAAAGAGCTCCTACATTACGTGACAAACTTGTACACAGCCATCTCCCACCCGAAAGGAAAGAGAGTTGGTTGAAGAGACCCGTGGGTGTCTACCGGTGCAGCAATTGTCCTCACTGTAGCCATGTTATTCAATCGAAAGCGTTCATTGATTTTAAATCTAAGAAAGAATACAAAATAAAAGATTTTATAAACTGTAACACCACGTTTGTCATCTACCGCCTGTCCTGTCCGTGCCCTAATATATTTTATGTAGGGCGCACAAAGAGACGCCTACGTGACCGACTTGCGGAGCACAAGTATGCTATACGCACTGGTAATGCAGACTACCAGATGGCCCAGCACTTTGCACGAGTGCATAATAAGAATGACTCCCTGCTAAAAATTGAGGCGTTGGAACATATTAGACCTCTGGATAGAGGTGGTGACCGTATCCGTAGGCTCAACCAACGGGAGACCTTTTGGATCCACCAATTGGATGCACTTAGATACCCCGGTCTAAATGAAGATATTGAGTTCAAATGTTTTTTATAATGTTGTTTTATAATATCTTCTATGTATGCACTATTTGATTACGAACATTGTTTTGAAGAATGAAAAAAATGGTAGACCTACTGCTGACACTAATGCTTATTGCTTTTTTGTTAATGTATGAGAAGAATCTGCTTTGTTATGATTTAGCCCCCCTCCCCCCTTTCCCCCCTCCCTTGATGGAGGTGCGCCTTACTGATTACACACCTGATTCAGGGGTGGGGTTAAAACTTTTTAAACTTTGTGTCGATCCATTGTCTTTGCTTTGCCCTGAAGAAGACCTAGACGGTCGAAACATGTTGGCATTTTAATTTCAATTATGAGTAGCCACAGCTAATAAAGGCTTTTTAATATACCTCCTTCTTCGGACTGAGTTACCTCTGAGTGCCTGGGACCTTCTGCTTTCTTAATTCTGGATTTCCCAACCCCAAGAGCACCATTTTGGACAATTTTTTTCCACACACCTGAGCGCCGGGTTGACCTCTCTCTATTTAAAATAAGTATTGATGTTGGGAGTTAATACTCCATAAATGATAAAAAGTTGGACTTTTAGTAAAAGAATCAAAATCCTTTTTCAATATGGCTAAGAGACATTAAGCTTGTGATGAAATTACATAGGAAATGAATGCGGGTCTATTTAGACCCATGTTATGCGTTAAAGGGGTAGTAACCAAAAAAGTGTTTTCACGCAAAAACTTATGATGCAACAAAATAAATTAAGTCATCTAAGGGACAAAAACAAGTCAATTGAGGAATTCATGGAGTGCTGAGTAAGAAAATTGTATTCTTACAAAGATATCGAAATTTTAAACTCAGCCGGGTCTATTTAGACCCATGTTATGCGTTAAAGGGTTAAAAGAATGTGTTGCTGTTTTCAGGTTGGAGTGGGGGGTCAGGAGTGATATCTTGTAATTAGTTGAACATATACAGTACTCTGTTAAACATTATAACATAACATTATATTAGACTTATACCACGGCAGTCTGAAATCTCCCATTGTGACGCATGTTTGAAATTTGATTAGGCCTACTAAGATTTGCTCCAGATTCACTGTACATTGCTGGTGTTTCCCGACGCGCAATGCGACATGTGTCAATTCTGCGCGTAATGCGTGCAACTTTTTAGTGTGTAATTTATGAACGTGCGTGCCTTGGCGCATTGATACACTGGAGTTATACGGTCAGAAAAGTGACCTAATAGTGGGACTACTTCAGGTGTGCAACTATAGACAGTTAATCAACACCCAATTTATTGCGTCACAATGGGTGACCCCCTCTCTGTTGCCCGACGCTTTTAATCATCATTTTCCTTCTGTTTGTGGGTTACGCCCATCTGATTTTTCTTACTCAAATCATATAAACAGTTTTGTTGATGACATTTTCTTTCCCTTTCTACAATACTCCCAACTGAAGTACAACTATCTATCTCTGAAATCAAATCAGGAAGCAGCGCAGGTCCAGATAGTCTTGAGATTACGTTTTTCAAGATTGCCTCTTATGTCTTACTGCATACATTACGTGACTTATTAACTTGTCTTTATCTACTTGCAATGTCCCAATCATTAGGAAGTGTGATAAGGTAATACCTCTACACATTCCTGTACATCGTGATCCACTTAATTCTAATAATTATAGACTGATCTCTACCATTAGTAATGTTGCAAAAATATGTTTAAACATTTTGTTTGTGAAACTGTTAAAATATGTCAATGATTCTTCCAATTTATCTCCAAATCAATCCCATTTTTTCCCCATTTTGTGTGTGTGTGTGTGTGTGTGTGTGTGTGTGTGTGTGTGTGTGTGTGTGTGTGTGTGTGTGTGTGTGTGTGTGTGTGTGTGTGTGTGTGTGTGTGTGTTTGACTCCAAAGTCCAAAGTGACTTACAATTCTTTTTCAGAGTATTGGTTACAGTCCCAGTATTTAAACCACACATGATGTCATCATGTTCAGGTCCTAACAACGACAAAACATCAATAACAAACTCAGTACAAACTTGGTCCAGGAAGACAGATGCTGAGGCACTCAAGGTTGCAAGGTTCAAACATTTTTTATTTGTCTACAATGCCTACACGTTTTGGCCCTCATGGCCTTCTTCAGCTTGATACGCCCTGAAGAAGGCCATCAGGGCCAAAACGTGTAGGCATTGTAGCCAAATAAAAAATGTTTGAACCTTGCAACCTTGAGTGCCTCAGCATCTGTCTTCCTGGACCAACTTCTAGACCTAATAGAGAAATACTGTATCAAGCTTTACAAATGGCAATACTGTTTAATATTTCAGAACAGGCCAACTCAATACAAAATGCTGAAATCACATTTTGGAAAACAACAATACAATGATGTAGCCACTTCAGTGTGGATCGAATATATGTATATGTAGTGTATAAAATGGCATTCGGCCATAGGCCTTTATCAGTGCATTGGATGCCATATGGGGTGATGCACAGCCTCAGTGGTATCTGGGCAACCTTCCAACAGGAGGAGAATGCCGTCTATCCACATCTCACCGACACACTGCTGTAGTCATGGTAACGAGGCCGCATATGTCAAGACGCAGCCCAGATATACAAAATGTCCGCCATGATACCACATGTCGAGACGTACTGTAGCCCCGATCTGCAAAATGGCGGCCAGAGGCCTTTACTAGTGCAGCAGACGTCACGTGGGGTCTTCTTGCCAATCCGGAATAGATGCCTGAAGGCGTCGTCAAGATGGCTGCCAAGTGAAGTAATTTAGAAGAACTTTGTCGTTAGCCTCAGGACTCTATGGGCCTCCTGCCAAGAGGATGAGAATGTTGCCTTTCCACACCTCACAGGTGCACTGCTGTAGTGAGGGGATGAGGTTACCTATGACAAGACCAATGCTGCACTTGTGCACTTCTATCACTCCATTACGGACAATGGCACTACTTACAAGTGGGTATTAAGCTCCTTCTCACACTACACAAGGGAATTTAACAATGTATAAGTTCACATCTCACAACTCCTGTCCTCACACTATACGAGCTGACAGTGGGATGCCAGCAGTGGTGTAGTCTGCTTTTTTGTAGTGGGTATACTGTATATTTGAGCATTGTTTGAAGTGGGTATACTGTATACATTTGTGTTATTCTAAATAATGGATCAATCAATTTTAAGTGGGTATACTGAAATCCCTGAAATGTTGAAGTGGGTATACTTCGTATACCTGCGTTCTACGTAGACTACACCACTGGATGCCAGCAGAATGCTCCCACTGTGCGACACGGCAGGAATGTTTACCGGGACGAGGGAGCATGTGCATCAGAGGTGGAGATGAGGACGCGTGAATCGCAGAGCCCTATCTATTTGTGCATGTGTAGTGTCGAATTGAGTCATAGACCTGCTTTAACTGTGCAATTTACTCACGTAGCACGACCAGGATTTCAAACAGTTTCGATGCGCGACCCTACGATTGCACAATTGCGAGGTTAAATCGCTTGTCATTACCCCATATACATATACTTTACACTACACAATGCGAGCCTCAACACCTGCGATTGAGCAAGAAAAAGACTCCCAGAAAGTCGTGCGAGTGACAAATCGTGGCAAAATCGAGCAAAAAGTCGTCCAGTGTAGGCCTGGCTTAAGTGTGTATTCTATATCCAACAGCGCATGTGTGTGTGTGCCTGATATATGGAGAGACTGCATTCTCTCGGTTTACCGCACAGAGGTAGATCAGCTGCAGTGGAACATGCCGGCACTTTGCAGTGAACACATCAATTGTCAAGTCAAGTCAAGTGTACTTTAATGTAAGCAATTTGTGTAACAGAGTTAGCACAGAAGTTTGAAACTGCGTTTGACCAGTCTCCTACACACACACACACACACACACACACAGAGAGACACACTCATACACACACAACTCACATGCTCATACATGAACACATTATTTAGGTCATAAGCATCAACTCTGACATAAGGCCCAGGACAAGCTTGCTGCAAAATATGTACACACATTTTGTGCAAATTCGGATGCATGTTAATTGTTTGTATTTTTTGTTGTTGTACATCTTGTGGGTACGTGATCACATCACACAAACAGACGTGTGCGTACGGAGTAATGTTGACAAAACCGTTTTTGGGGTGGAAATGTCCTCAGTCCAGAATCGAATCTGGATCCCTGTTGTATAGAGCCCTACTGTTTGAGCTGGCCCAAGTGCACATACTCTTTTGTCATGTTTGTTGTTGTCTTTGGGGCAGCCAGTGTGTAATGATTAGGGAGAGGAAATATACAGAGTTGCTGGTTCGAATCCCAACATTACCAACCCCTTTTTCCATCCATGGCTGAAGTGCCTTCGGGCAAGGTACCTATCCCGGCACTGAGGAAGGGGTTGGAAAGGGCGGGAATTTAACCTGTAACCCTGTGATTTACACTCTAACTCCCAAACCATTACACCACCCCATCAGTGTTATAACACTAAAGCCTGTTGTTGTGTGTGGAAACCGGCCAGCAGGGAGTAGAAAGACAAATGGGTCAAGCTGGTCTATTCCCACACTAGTCCATGGACAGTAACCAATAGCCTACCCTGTAATATCTGTAAGCTGCTTTGGATAAAAACGTCAGCTAGGTGTAATATAATAATGTTTTAGATATCAACTATCATAATGCTCTACGGCCTGTTGTTGACATCAGGGTTGTAAAACTGAAGCCTGTTGTTGTCATGTGTGTGTGAGACAGGTGGAAACCTGCCAGCAGGGAGGAGAAAGACAAACGAGTTCAACTGGTCGTCAAGGAGGAGGAAGAGAAACGCTGAACTTGGAGACGTGATAACATCGAGGTAAGGCGTCAAATCTATTGTCTATTTATTATTGTTTTGTATCATATTCAACTGCTGTAGAGGTCACTTATTTGTATTAATGTACTTATGAATGTGTTTATATGTATTTAATTCAGTAAAATCTAATGTGTGTTGTAGTAATACTCTCAACCAGAATGCACTATGCCTTCTGTCAGTCACTTTAAATTTGCGAACCGATGACGGTATGCTGAAGCCTGTTAGCCATGATGCTAATGCTAGCCAGCTGCACCAAAAAGCCTGTTAGCACCAGCAGGGGCTTTGTAGAACTGACAGCCTGCCGTCTTAACCTATTGTGTCGTGTGTGTCTATATATATATATATATATATATATATATATATATATATATATATATATATATATATATATATATATATATATATAGATACATAAAGTAATGTAAACTGTAACATTGTATAAATGATCATATACAAGCAAGCTCATGTATACTGTATGTCAAGTTACAAATTACGATGGATAACACTATTTTTGTGTTTATGTTTATATATTTATGGTGGAAAAAATACATATATGAAATCTGAACATTTTCAGTTTAATATGTGACTTATAGTAGACATTTAGGAACAAGGATACAAGTGTATGCACACACCCACCCACACACAGACACCCACTCACACATACATTTTTAGCCTCACACAGCATGTAACAGGACCAACACACAACCAAGGTCACACTTTAGACCTAATAATAACAAAAGGCCTTAATGCTTGTGCTAGTGTCAAAGACTATGGTTTTTCTGACCATTACTGCATTTTTTCTGATGTTTCTATGTACCCTCATGTTCAAAGGGAATCTGTTACAGTCAAAAAACGTATAATCAACTGTGAGACAGCCTCACTCTTTCAGCAAGCACTTTCAGAGATCCAAAGTCAAACCTCAGAGAGTGCAGATGATCTCATGGTTAATTTTAATTCAAGGATGAGCCGTATTATGGATGTTATTGCCCCCGAAAAAATCAAAACAGTGGGACGTGAAAAAGCACCTTGGAGAAAGAATCCCACAGTTATATTGCTAAAGCAAGAATGCAGGAGGGCTGAAAGACAGTGGCGTAAATCCAAACTTGAAGTCCACTACCAAATCTATAAACACACACTCTCGAAATACAACCAAGAAATTTCTAAAGCTAGACAATCTTTTTTCTCTGACATAATTAACAGAAATATTAATAATGCACGTGTCCTGTTTGGCACTGTGGAAAAGCTAGCAAGGCCCCCAAATCTAATGCCCTCTGAGTTCCTCTCAGTCAGCAAATGCAATGAGTTCGCATCCTTTTTCAAAGGAAAGATTGAAAAAATACGTGCAAACATACTCACACATGTGCAACCGACCCAAGATTCAGACCAGCTTGCTATGGTGAAGTTAAATCCTAACCTCATGAGAAATTTTCATTTAGTTGATGTGGACATTCTTAATAGAACGGTACAAAGTCTTAGCTCCTCTACATCTGACTTAGATATTTTACCAACAGCCTTCTTCAAATCCATCTTAAATCTAATATCATCAGATGTACTTCAGATCATCAACACCTCACTACAAACAGGCATATTCCCAGGCTGTCTGAAAGAAGCAGTTGTGAAACCCTTACTGAAAAAGAACAACCTGGATGCACTGGTACTAAACAACTATAGGCCCATATCCAATCTACCATTCATGGGTAAAATAATAGAGAAAATTGTTTTTAACCAATTAACTGCTTTTCTAATGTCTAATAGCTATTTTGATAAGTTTCAATCAGGTTTCCGTGCCTACCACAGCACTGAAACAGCTCTTATTAAAGTTATGAATGACATAAGATTGAATTCTGATGCTGGCAAATCATCCGTCTTGGTACTTCTTGATTTGAGTGCTGCTTTCGATACAGTTAATCATTCTATACTACTACATAGACTGGAACACTGGGTTGGCTTTACGGGCATAGTGATCGACTGGTTAAAATCGTACTTACAACAAAGAAGTTTTTTTGTCGCCATTGGAAGACATACTTCATCACCAATGTCTCTGGATTGTGGGGTCCCCCAGGGCTCCATTCTGGGACCACTACTGTTCAATCTGTATATGTTGCCACTGGGACACATTATCGAGAATAACTCCATAAATTACCATAGCTATGCGGATGATACCCAGCTCTACTTATCTATGTCCCCAAATGACTATACCCCCCTTGAATCACTCTATCATTGCATGGACCAAATTAACAAATGGATGTCTCACAATTTCCTCCAGCTGAACACAGATAAAACTGAAGTAATTATATTTGGGAAAAGAGAGGAGAGACAAAAGATTGCTACTATCCTTGAAACGAAGGGACTGAAAGCAAGGGAAACAGTTAAAAATCTTGGGGTCCTCATTGACAGTGACCTAAACTTCAACAGTCACATGAAAGCTATTACTAAGTCTGCATTTTATCACATAAAAAACGTCTCTAAATGTAGGGGCCTGATGTCTAAACATGATCTGGAGAAGCTAATACATGCCTTTATTTCTAGTAAAGTTGATTACTGTAACAGTCTTTTTACTGGCCTCCCCAATAAAACCATTAAACAGCTTCAACTTGTACAAAACGCAGCTGCAAGGGTTCTTACAAAGACAAGGAAGTTCGACCACATTACTCCAATTTTAAGATCGCTGCATTGGCTCCCAGTAAGCTACAGAATTGATTTTAAGGCTATGCTACTTGTGTTTAAATCACTAAATGGAATGGGACCCACATATCTACTGGATATGTTTCAGCTGTATGCACCAACTAGGTCACTAAGGTCAACGGAGAAGAATTTGCTGGTGATTCCAAAAGTCAAAACAAAGTGTGGAGAGGCAGCCTTTAGCTTCTATGCTTCAAAGCTTTGGAACCAGCTTCCAGATGACATAAAAAATGCACCCACTATTGATAGCTTTAAATCTAGACTCAAGACAAAGCTGTTCTCAGATGCTTTCCCCTAGCTTAAATTACTTATTCTTATTATTTTTATTTTTTATCTAATTTGTTTTATTTTATTTTATTTTATTATTATTTTTACCTTATGTTTTATCTTAATGTTTTTAAATGCTTTTTGACTCTAATTCATTTCCTTCTTTCTTCCCTGTTTCCTTTCATTTACATTTGTTAACTTTGTGAAGCACATTGAGTTGCACCTGTGTATGAAATGCGCTATATAAATAAACTTGCCTTGCCTTGCCTTACATAGACATACCGTCGACACAGAGACTGCCACACACACATTGCAAGGAAACAGACACCAACCCACACACACACCAACCACTCACTTCAAGGGAACCAACTAAAATGTGAAGTATGTGTCTTGGGGCATTCTTGATGTGCCACAGTCATGGTGTTTATAAACACTGCCATGTCTCTGTTAGACAGGTCATCAGCTGAGAAAATTAGGCCTTTCGTCCTACCGCACTTTTCTCTGTGGATTATTGACCAGAAGGCCTATTGGCAGAAATTAAAACATAGGGCCAAGTCAATTTTTGCTCAGAATTCAATATTCCAAAATTACTTGTTTTCATGCATTATGACATTGTACTATACGGTGATATTCATGAAAGATTAACCACTTTCATCACTATTCTGTCCTATTTCCTTACATATACGTTTACAAAGGTTGTCCACCTTGCAATATCCAAAGGAAAGTGCTGAAAATAATGATTGAAATGAACATAGAGAGTCTATGGTTGGGAAAATTAGGGTTGAATTAGGGGGTGGGGGGCAGAATAGTTTGTGGGGGGATGAGTGAGGTGGTGAGGGGGAATAGCAGAGATGTGGACTTGTGACTTGTGACTTGAATCACAAATGACTCGACTTGAGACTTGACTTGCCAATATTAGGAATGACTTGTGACTTGACTCGACTTGTACGCTATTGACTTGAGACTTGACTCGACTTGACAGTTTTAGCTTGCAATGACTTGCAATATTGCTCCAAGTCAATGAATATATATATATATATATATATTTTTGCTTTTGTGTGTGAAAAAAATGCATGAAAGAAAGAAAAAATAAACGATGAACCTTTAACCATAGTCACAAACCATGCTAAAAAATATATATGATCAATTGTGGGTTGCATGGTCACCCAAAAAAACATGAACGCTTGTCTACAGCCGTGGTGTAACGGTACATGCACACACAGACAGCACGTTTCCTTAACGTCTCCGTGAGCAGTGCGAATCTGTGAAGTTTGCTCCAAGGACTGTCACCAATATGTGCGTTGTATAAGAGATAAAAGTAATTTAATGACTAATTATAAATCATGGTTAAACCATGGTTAGTTTTCAGAGTAAAACCATGGTTCAATTTATAGTTAAACCTAGTAGGTGAAAAACTGGATCGCACTTGGGTTCTTCTTTTGTCTACACTTCTGCTGCTATGTAAATAATAAAAAATAAAAAAGAAGAAAAGAAGAACTCGAGTGCGATCCACTTTCTCACCTTCCAAGTTATTCAACTGGAGACGCACCACACGGAAGAGCGCGGTGTATCTGAACTACTAGTTAAACCTAGTAAAACCAAAAACCAATGCCAAACCATGCTCAAAAAACTGAAATCATGTTATACCATGGTCGATTTTCGTAAGGGTGGCGAAGGGGAACATGCAAAGCAGTGTGGAGAGGTAATGAATTCATGACCAAAGGTAATTGTCAATATTGCACATAGAATACAAGGTGACTTGTTAAGGACTTGGAAAAAATAAGACTTGGACTTTGACTTGACTTGGCTTTGGCACGACTTGGACATGGACTTGACTTGGTCAACTGTGTCTTGACTTGACTCGGACTTGATTGGAAGGACTTGAGACTTACTTGTGACAAATTGTAAATTAGTCACAAGTCTCTGGGGAATAGTGTGGGGAGTTCAGGGGGGCAGAATAGTGTGTGTGTGGGGGGGTAAGTTGAGTTGAGAACGTTTCACATTGGATGGGGGGTGGGCGAGTATTTTGTGGGGGGGGGGGGGGGGTGGGGGGAGAATAAGTCAGGGGGGGTGAGCGTGGGGGGCAGAATAGTGGGGGGTGAGTGAGTGGTGGGGGGCAGAGTAGCATGGGGGGATGAGTGAGGGGTGGGGGGGCAGAATACTGTGTGGGGGGGTGGGGGGCAGAATAGTGTATGGGGGGGGAGATGAGTGAGGGGGTGAGGGAGGCAGAATAGTGTGTGGGGGAAAGACAGTGTAGAGCAGGGGAAAGATGAGCAGGGGATATGCGCGGGCACACACGCACGCACACTCACCCTTGCTTTATGCAAAAAAATGTAGGCCTAAAAGAAGAAGGCAGGCTCTGAAGAAGACAGTAGTCGCAACGCGTCAGCCCGTTTAATTAAAGGCTTTTTAACTTCACCAGCAGTGTGCCTTGGAATCTTTGGCAGACCTTATCAACAGTCACAACTGGAGCTAAGTCTGACCATAATTTTAAGAAACTTAATTTCCTTGAGCCAAAGAGCACCTGCTAAAGAGACAAAAGTGAAGCAGCACTCCTCCATGATCAACATTCCCCAGTGAACAGTTGATTTTTTTAGCGTATAAAACACTTTTGGTCAGTAATCTAATGTGAAAGGTTTGTGTAATTCAATCATTTTCTGACAACAATCCTTGGGATATTTCGAAGGGGCAAGATATATATTTACATTGATGTCTGTAGATAGGAGATAGGACAGAATTTCACTGAAAATAGGTTGTCTTTATTGATAATTATGGTCTTACAGTATTGAGGGAAAATGTATGAAAATCTGCCATTCTGAAAAACAGAGAACATTTTGAATTTTGGAGCACATTTGAGATGGCAACTAGCTGGTGAATCTTTTTCAATAGGCCTTCTGGTCTGTAACCCACTGTCAAAATCCTGACAGGACAATATGCCTACTTTCCCCAGCCATAGACTCTGTATGTACATTTCAATCATTATTGTCAGCGCTTTCCTTTGGATATTGCAAGATGGCCAACTTTATTTTCATTTGTTTTAGTTTAGTCAACCTTTGTAAAGATGTATGTAAGGAAATAGGACAGAACAGTGCTGACAATAGTTAATCTTTCATGAATATCACCTTATAGTACAATGTAAAAATGCATGAAAACCATTTTGGAAAATGGTGGCCATATTGAATTCTGAGCAAAAATTGACGTGGCCCCATATTTTAATTTCTTCCAATAGGGCTTCTGGTCAGTAATCCACAAAGAAAAGTGTGGTAGGACGAAAGACCTAATTTTCCCAGCCGATGACCTGTCTATGTCTGTCTGTATGTATGTCTGTCTGTCTGTCTCTTTCTCTTTCTCACTCACACACACACACACAAATGGGTTGTGTGCTGCCAATTGTAAATACATATGCTGATATTGTTTCAGAATAAATCACTGTCTTGGTGTTTGTACAATATTTATAATCTCTATCTTCATTCCGCCATTAAGTGCACAAGCTGGTGTTTGTGTGTGTGTGTGTGTGTATGTGTGTGTGTATGTGTGCGTGTGTGTGTGTGCGCGTGATAAGTGTGTGCATGCAGAGTTGAGGCCATCCCGGATACCCAATGCAGAGTGTAGGTGGCGATGTGGCATGGAGGGCGGCTTCAGAAAAGAAGCACATCCACTGGGAGACTACCGGAGGAAAAGACAGCAAAGAGGCCTCAGGCACGGGCCGAGTGGACACAGAGATTACTATTGAAGAGAGGAGCAGCAGTGATGAGGCTGCAGACACAGAAGAGGGTGCCAGCAGGTCCCAATGCAGGGCAGGGTTTCAACCCATAGACTTCTCCGATGAGGACGCCTCTGAGGCCAGTAGCAGCCGTCACGAGCTGAGGTGAAACTTACAGATGTCCTCTCAACGTCATTTCATTAATATTGCTTTGTTCCCCATTGTTATTGTATGTGTTACACGGTGGTCCTGTTTTAAAAAACGTTCTGGATGCTTTGTTTCAAGCCGTTTTTGCAAGCTAGCAAGGTGGCTTGTGGAGAATCGAGAGGGTCTTCCGGGTTTGTCGTCTATAACGGTCTCTGATTGGCTCCCTCCTCCTGCACTGCGGCGAGATAGTCTAAAGTTAGAGTCGTGCTCTGTGTGTATCTGAGAGTAGCAATAGCTGATAGCTAAGCTAAGCAAGGCTATTTTTTCGAAAAATAGGTCGACATTCTTTCGCAACGCCTTCTTTCGATGTGACGCAACACAGTAAGGCTTTCGTATTTCGCTCGTTTCTCTGCATTGTTTATGTTAATTGGGAAACACCGGGAAATACAGCCTGCCGAGGTGACGCACCGCTATGAGAGCCTTGCATGTCAGTTTAACTTGGGGTGACCGTCCGATCTTCAAAAGTAGTGAGTAAAACTGTGTTGTATCGGAAGTTGGCCTTTAAATATACAACCATCTAGAAATGCACTCAGAGAGTGCAGACCTCCGCCAAGGATGCTGTTTGATACAACATTTGACTATGTCTGTTACAGAGTTAGAAACTGGAATGTCTAAATTCGGCCTGTCCCGCAATTCAATTTGTGGTCACATAGGGGCATCTAGATTTTTAGGATAGCAAAGCTAAAGTATGTTAAAAATCAAATCCTGGTTCCGGATTGTAATCAGGACCAAAATTGAATTGCTCGTTCCTTTGGTCATTTCCAACATCTCCACAAAGTTTAATCCAAATTCCAAATTCGTTCATAAGTTTTTGAGTTATCCTACTGACAGACAAGCAAACAAAGAAACAGACAGACAAACCAACGCGACTGAAAACATAACCTCCTTGGCTGAGGTAAAAAGTATACATCATAGTCTTCGCTCTACATAATCTGAACAGACACAAAGGCAAGACATATGCTGTCTCTCAGATGGCAGACTTTTGCACTTCAGGCACTATGTTTCAGTGCACAAGTGCACAAGTGCGCCATCGGAGACACAGCAATATTGTAATCCTAACCACAATGCATCAACCTGACAAAGTGTGCTTGCTCGCTGCTTAGCAAAAGCAGCACTGCTTCGTCACGTACGAGCCTATTGACTCTTGACCTGACTTGTAGCAATGCTGAAGCTGTTGCGTCACTAGGAGGACATGGCCTGGCTAGGTCAACCAGGCTATTGCATGAGGCGGCACTCGTGAGTAGCTGGCACTATTGTGAACCCGCGCCCACCCTCCCACAGATGACATCCCTTTTCACATGTTATTTCCTCACTATTATTACACAAATGGAGATATTCACTGTGAACTACGATTCTTTCCAAATACTCCGGCATATGGGGGAGATTTTCTATATCACCTCGTTAGTGCCCCAGAAGACCAGTACACTGTCCCAGGATACCCAACTGCCGACCCGGCACATCAGATCACAGAGTTTTGGTGTCCCGGGACAGCAACTAGGTGTCAAGAGACAGTGTCACTGGGACAATAGGACCCCAAGTTGCTGCCCTGGGGTACCCAGACACAGGGGCGATCCTTTAATGAATCTCCACTCCAATGCCCCGGACAGTTGCTGCCCAGACACAGTGGTGGTCCTCTGGCGATGTCCACTGATGCACTTTCACGATGGCCCTGTTAACAGAAAAAAAAAAAGCATTGATAGTAAAGTTATTATTTAAACAATGTGTGAATAGTTGTGAAATAACACTTTTTAAATGGTTTTCTATTTTGACATATTAGTGATTTCCATGATGTCTTTTAGGGTGGGGACTCAGGGTGGGGGCGGGGTTTCACTGTGGTGCCACCCTCTCGCAGGTGCCACCCTGGGAAATTTCAAGGTCAGCTCACCCCGAGGACTACCCCTGTCTAGGCAGCAACTAGGTGTCCTAGAACAGTAGCTGGGTGGAGAGTGTCCTGGGACATTGAGCGATAATACCATTAATACTCCCACTGTCTCTTTAGCATTAAACTGTGCAGTTTCCATAGTGAGTGACCAGAATGTTTGCTGTATTCCCCATGAAGTAATGATGATGGTTTTCTTGTTCCAGTGTTTTCCATGGCAGGCATTCACCAGTGAGCAGTCTAGTATCTATGAAGAGTAGCCAGTCCATGGACCTTCCGCTGAGAATTGCACTAGAACCGCAAGCAACATGCAGGTATAGTATCGTCACTTACTTCAGCATTGTCCCTGATCAGGTCTTAACAATGAGAACTCAATTTATTTTTAACCTAAAGCCTTCAAAGGTCTCCTAACCAAAGCGGGGTGTTTACCAGACATCACATGGATACCGGAAAAGAAAGAGCCTGAAGTATCTTTCTCTCCTACACAACTCTTTGGCTAGAGTACTAGCTCAGTCCCCAACATACAGTAGATGGGGGAGGGAACATTATCAATGGTCTACACCAGGGAGTCCAGGGCCGTTCCAAGGGGGGTGCGAGGCCCTGGGCGAACTTAAGATGCGAGGCCCTTTTCAGTATAGCGTATTTTTCACATAGACCAGACTTTCGTAGCCAGGGCGCATTGTAATAATAATAATAATAATAGGCTAATAATAATAATAATAATAATAATAATAATAATAATAGATGCAGATTATAGATGCAGCATTACTAATATTATAAGGTCTGTTTTTAATTACTGTAGGCTATGTAGCCTATCCACTCATTTTATGACTGTAAAACAATAGTTGCGCAGCGTTGCATTGCCGTATCCTTGTGAAAAGGGACAGAGAGTGCGTGCACATCATTGGACCAAACAGACGAGAAATGAAAGGATAAAGGTCTGACACGTCGTCGCACTATTAAACCTGCCAAGATGAAACGGCATGGACATCGATGATAACATGAAATGCAACGGTGAGCCTACGTGGAGCAGTGATGGTATTCATAAGTTGTGTCGGGAAACTTATCACGAGGGCGTGCAGAGCTGTTCCCTGGAGAAAATGTGATGTGATGGGGGTGCAGGTCTACATTGCGCAACCTGCAGTGTCTTGAAGTTAAAAAATGTCTGGTCAGTTAAAACACTGAAAACAAATAGTCCGCTCCATTAATTTGAGTCCGGTAAATTCCACTGTGGTGTCATAACTACACCTTTTTCATTCGGGGGTAAGGCACTATAGCATATTGAGGCAATGCAGCCAGCCATCGGTTTGAGGTTTGAAGTGTGGTAGCCTATATTTTCTCCGAGGCGCACACTTCTTGCGCATCAACTGATTCCCCAATTGAATCGCACGCCGCTCTCGCGCATAGAAAAGATATCGCAGAAATGTGCAGCCAGCCATCGGTTTGAGGTGGGCTATATTTTCTCCGAGGCGCACACTTCTTGCACATCAACTGATTCCCCAATTGAATCGCACGCCGCTCTCGCGCATAGAAAATACAGTGCCATGAGAAAGTTTGGGCGCCCTTTTGGAAAATCATTACATCGGTTTATTTCTCATTGAACTTTTAAAGTAGCAACTTCATTTTAACATATGTTAAACTGAAGGGAAAGAGAAACATTTCAGCAGTGGAAGAATTTTCATAGGTGTTACAGAAAGAATTTTACGTGGATTTAAACAAAAATAGGCGTGTGCATAAATATGGGCACCCAAAAGAAGGTATACCATTAATATGAAGTAGAGCTCACATTTGCAGCACAAACTGGTTTTACTGACTTTGGAATCCCTTCAGTCACCAAGACAGACATGATTGGTCATTAAAATGTTATTTATCATACAAAATAGCAGACAAGGCCTGTCCTAAGTTCTGTCTTGGAGAGTGGAATATGGTGGGCTCTGAACAAACTGTAGTTTGTTGAAAAATAGTTAAAAGGGCATGGCTAAAGGATGGTAAGAATGGCAACAGGCACACTACAGAACACCTCCATAGAATTACAAGACCATAGCTGCTGATAGTGCAGACTTAGACATGGGTCCTTCCACGTATACTTTTCACAAGGCAAAAGCTCATTGGATGGGTGATGCATAAAAAGGCTTTCCTGTGTATCCATCAGAAATAAGTTGTTAAACTTATGCAGAAAGCTTATCTGGACAAGCTAAAAGCATTTTGGGAAATCATAGTGTGGTCAGATGAGGCTGAGTTAGAGGTATTTGACATTAACAATGGGAGGTGGATATGGCAAAAAATGCACTCATCAATTCTATGACCTCTGGTCTAAAACACAACCTACTATAGGTCTGCATGGATAGTATACATACTGTAAAACGTATTACAGTTAAGGGCCTCACTAATTCTTTTCAAATAGCATATTTTTCAAAAGAATGTTCAAGTGTCAGTCACAAAATTAGAGCTGAGCAGAGTTTGGACTTTCCAGCAGGACAGAGTTTGCACTGCACTGATCAAAATTCAACAATGAGTTAAAGCAAAACAACAAGTACAATGTCTTGAAATGGTCATACCAATCTTGAGATAGAATCATTGAAAAATAATGAATTTATTTGAACCAGGTTGTCTAAAGAAGACAGATGATTAACCTGACTGAATTAGAGGGGTTCTGTATAGAATAATTGGCAACTATTCAGTAGCACCAGGCAGTTGGAACTTGTCTTCTTGTATAGCAAGTATTCAAAGGCCATTAGATCAGCAAAGGTGAGCTCTACTTCATATTAATGGTATACCTTCTTTGGGGTGCCCATATTTATGCACACGCATATTTTTGTTTAAATCCACATACAATTCTTTCTATAACACATATGAAAATTCTTCCACTGCTGAAATGTTTTTCTTTCCCTACAGTTTAACATATGTTAAAAGGAAGTTGCTACTTTACAAGCTCAACGAGAAATAAACCGATGTAATGATTTTCCAAAAGGGTGCCCAAACTTTGTCATGGCACTGTATATCGCAGAAATGTCTGTGGAGTGACAACATCAACACCCTCATGCTGAAGAATGCAGTGGGCGTTTAATTTGCCTTATAACCAAAATAGATGATTTCTCTCGGTCAGTCGCCCTGTCGAATGCTGCCACGGACTTCTGCTTTGTGTTAAACATTTACGCGAGAAATCATCTCCTGTTGCAAAAAAAAGCTACAGGTGTCGGAGGAGCGTGAGTGGTGCATTGCGATGAATGAAATGCAGGTTTATTTTACAAACATGAATCTCATTGTCTACAAAGGACCGCATTAAATAATTAAATAGGGTCATTCCACGCCAAATCTCCGAATCATCCCGCACGACCATCTCAGATTTGGCAGAAAAAAATCAAGGAGGTTCACAAACGTTCCAATTGGAAAAGTGCAAAATTATAGCTCTCAACTCCTCATAGTTTTGTCATTAAAAATGTTTTTGTCAGGTACCCCCCTGACTCGTTTGGAACAGAGTTCTCAGAGAGCCCACTTTCAGATTGCCGTATCCAAAAAACTGCTTTAGGTAGGTTCTTACAAATTTCAAGGGGTAACATTTGGAACATGTACTTGTGAAATGTGGATTTCCACACATCCTCTTGTCATTTACCACTGTTTCCTGGGGGCTTAAAGTTGCTTGAAAAATTCTCACCTTTGAATTTGTGGGCATCTTTGAAGGACTGTGGTAAGTGCAGTTTTAAAGACAGAAGTTTGATATGGACACTGTATGTTCCCAACCATTCTGTGCATGTTGTGTTGAAAGACTGATCTTCTGCGATGAACAGTTCAAAAGATATGAAGTCCTTAAAATGGAAAAACTGAAACTTGGTGCCATCTTTGCCATGTCATTAAAAAAAAATGTCACGACTCACCACCATACTATCAACAGTTTTGGAAAGATTAGATGTCTGTTCATGACATATCCAAAAACTGGGATGGTATTCTGCCTCATTTGGTCACAATGATTTTTCAAAAACCCACTGTTGGGTGGCTTCCATAGCTCCTATGAAAAATTGATATAAGTGGCATCTTCTCCATGTTATACAAAAGAAATGACAGAACTCACCACTATGACATGTACAGTTTTAGAAAGACTCAATGTCTGTTTTTAACATATCCAAAAACTGGGGTGGTGCTCTGTCTCATTTTTTAAGAATGGACTTGTAAAAACGGCTGTATGACATCTTCAGCTTGCTGCTCTATTGAGGTGGGGCCCCTGCTCTGATATTTGCAGGCTACGTGGGGGCCCTATCTACCAGTATTTGCCATGAGGCCCTATGTACAATTGATCCGCCACTGTGAATGACTTGAGCAATTTGAGTCAGACATTTTTGATACAAGATATTTGACTTGAGCATTTTCGACACACTCAATATAATACGGCAAAAAAGTAAAAGTGGCTGTTGACAGAGTTTTTTTTTTCAGCTTTTTCTGTAACTACATTTCAGTAAATCAAAGGTTATAGACGTGTGTAAACTTCATCTTTAGGCACTGAAAACCAAATACCGGAATAAAGTGATGAAATGTTGAATCACTGAAACATCCCCGTAGATCTTGAAACAAGTACATCCTGACTATCACCACATCTCAATGCTTTTTTTTCAACTTATAACAATCTTTAATAACTTGTTTACCAACTTTGATGCAGTTCTGAGGTCTGTTGTGGATTATTTTGGATTATGTTAGAGAAATTACCTTTTATCATGTGATTATTCTTTCTACATTTGATTTCAGTTACACTCCACATACACGTGTACGTTCATATATGCAATCTCATCAGGATTAATGTAAAACATCATACATTGAAGCTTGCATTGCTTAACTCTGTGACAGAGTTGACCCTTGATGAGCATTCAGTCAGTATTGCAGTGGTCTAGCACCATGCTCAGGGTAGCTCAGTCATGGTGATTGGAGGGGCAGGACAGCTGTTTAGTCAGGTTACCTCCTTACGAACAGTCTCCTCCTTTTGCATCATCACTGTTTTTTTTCTCTTCTCCATGATAATAAAAGTGTCCCACCCCCCCAAAAAAAACCATGACAAAGGTGACCTGTTCATAGAACTTGGCCCCGCCCCAGTCCTAACCATGACCGAGGAACCTAGCGCATTGTATTGGTTCATGGCAAAGGACTGTAAGATGAATCATTTGATATGCACCTCTACCAACAGAACAAAGTTGCAGAAGAGAAATTTGAAATGTGTCAAAGTAAAATATCCATGTGTGAGGAGGGGCCAGGGTTGCCCGAAATGTCACAAGATTAGTAAATTAAGTAAATGGGAGCATCGGTGTTACGTTTCGTTTTTCATTATTTTTTTATCAAAATATCTTTGCAGCTAAAAGAAATGATCATATCCTGAAATGAAGTTTGGCAAACATCCGGTATCAAGACAATGTCTTAATGCTACTTTACCAATCAGAATGATTCAATTAATTTATCACTACTGCAATTCAAGACTTACTTTATGGTATAATAGCAAAATGTTAACTCCTACAGTGTTGAGGTTTAAACACATGGCCATAACCTTTAATTCACGAACATTTAGTTACCAAAAAGAAAAATAATAGAAAAATAGAAATAGAAATAGAAATAAATAGAAAAAGAAAAATAATAATGGTATATAAATCACTCAACTGTTTCTTATTGTGTGCTTCAAAAATACTCAAGTCACATTTCTTGTATCAAAAATGCCCAAGTCAAACTGCCTGTCATTCACTGTGTCAGCCCAAATAGATTGGCACCCAAAAGTCTGCAAAGGTCATGATTTTGGCCCCTACCACAAATGCAGGAGGGCCCTGGACAAATGCCCTGCTTGTCCCCCCATAGCTCCGCCCAGTGTTTCCCATACATTGAGGAAACTATGGCGGCCCGCCATAGTTTAAATTTGGCCGCCATAGTTTACGAAAATGTAAAAAAAAAAAAAAAAAAAATTTTTTTTTTTTTTACTTTTTTTTTTTTTTTTTTAACGATATCCGTTTTTGTTAAAAACGATTTGAATTACGATTTTGAATTTCCTTCGCATTTTCCTCCTGGAGTAAATACATCCTATAGACTCTTGGTTATAAGTAGTCCCACGGTAGGCCTAACACAGAATGAGGGGAAAGCATTAGGAAGTGACCGTAAGGGTATTACAGTTGATTCATGTGTGCACACGTGTAACATCGGGTGAGACAGAACATGTGCGCAACGATGCGTTATGACACGCCGATATGCGAGGATCTTCGTCCAAATCGCTAGTCGCATGCATCATCGCTAACTGCGTTTACATCGCGTGCCGCGTGTAAGGGAAATGTTAGTTGTTGACATGTAGGCCTATGGAATTCACTTCAATTTGTGCTGTTTCTTGCTTCAGTTGTGGACAAAACGATTGGCCAAACTCACAATAGAAAGCCTTTGCTGTGCTACTGTCCCAGAGAGCTGAAAAAAAAACCTTCATAGAAGAAGTCACACTTAACAGGGGTGTTAACCAATCCAATGAGTTCTCTCATTGCTCTCTCTCTCTCTCTCTCTCTCTCTCTCTCTCTCTCTCTCTCTCTCTCTCTCTCTCATCTCTCTCTCTCTCTCTCTCTCTCTCTCTCTCTCTCTCATAGTAGCCTACTATTTACCCATAACAAATGTGAATTTCTGAGCCCTTTTTAATTTGTAGCCTATACCACTGAAGGCATGATAATGCTTCATCATATTTTAGAAATAGGGCCTATGTGCCTTTTATATACCAAATGTTTATCATTTTGAAATTGTTTCAGTTGTTTATGACTTGTGTATGACTGAAATTATCTCTGCATACTATCAGTGCTGCATTGCTTTGTAAAGATAGGCTATTCAACACACTTTAAAAACACACTGAAAAGATACGGCCATAGTAGCCTACTGAAAACATTTGGTTCATAATAATGGTGATTAATAAATGGTGGTCTTAAATTGTCATACTGACATCCTTGAATTTGACTTGGTAGATCACGGCAGACCATCAACTTCAAAAGTAGATCTTGGTTAAAAAAAGGTTGGGCACCCCTGCTATAGAGAGAACCACAAGTGCTTGAAAGACAGGGATCAAAAGCCTAGTCAAGTTGTTGTAGTTTACTTGGGTTTGGGAGCAATATAAAAAACCTTCAGAGAAGGGACAGTTGGGATGAGTTTACTAACACTCCCTAGGCTTTGTTTTACAGTTGTAATGAGTTTGGTGACAGACCTTCATTGACACAGCAGAGGAGACATCTGGCTGCATATAGAAATTAATGTGTAATGAATGTGAATATAGACATAAATGTGTAATATGTTGTTCAGCCCTTTTAATGGGAGGAATTTGGAAAAAACTGGCCCTGTGACCAGCACCCCTCATGTAGAATGTGTACGCCTACAGATATGTGTGGGGGAAAAGGCATAGCCTACCCTCTAAGACCCTTTTCGTCTATGCGTTAACAATTTCACAGTGCTCTTAAATTCTTATCTCTGCTCCTATTTTGTTTTATTATTGTTTCCCAGACCCCTGCATGAGGGACGAATGAAACTGTGTTGTAAAAAAAAATATTCACTGTACTGCATTTTTTGACAATGACAATGTACTACTATTATACAAGTCATGGGTAAAATCTTATGTAGCCTTATTTCTCAAAATATAAATGGCTGAAATATAGGCCCAGGCCTACAGTTTCTCCATGCGCCAATGTCATACTGTAGTCATTGTTTTGCCGTTTTGCATTTACGCTGCAAGAATACAACTCCCCCCCCCCCCCCCCAAAAAAAGGCCCGTGTCAGAAGACCCCCCCCCCCCCCCCCCCCCCCGGACAAAATAAAACCCGGCTGCCCCCATAGTTTCCAAAATTTCTGTGGGAAACACTGGCTCCGCCCCTGGTAATTCATGTGACTTAGGCATTTTCACAGGAGCTGCTGATGTAACAGCAAACTGGTTTTTCAAGAGTCATTACAAGACATTGATGCAGAACACCATCCCAGTTTTTGGATATGTTACAAACAGACATCCTATCTTTCCAAAACTGTTCAGTTCATTGTGGTGATTGCTGTCATTGTTTTGGTATAGCATGGCAAATTTGCCCCCCAATATCAGGTTTTCATAGGAGCAGTGGAAGTCACACAACAGTGGGTTTTTAAAAAATCATTGTGACCAAATGAGGCAGAATACCATCCCAGTTTTTGGATAGATTAAGAACAGACATCTAATTTTTCCAAAACTGTTGATAATACGGTGGTGAGTCGTGACATTTTTTTTAAATAACGTGGCAAAGATGGCACCAAGTTTCAGTTTTTCCATTTTAAAGACTTCATATCTTCTAAACTGTTCATCGCAGAAGATCAGTATTTCAACACAACATGCACAGAATGGTTGGGAACATACATTGTCCATATCAAACCTCTGTCTTTATAACTGCATGTACCAGAGTCCTTCAAAGATGCCCACAAATTCAAAGGTGAGAATTTTTCAAGCAACTTTAAGCCCCCAGAAAACGGTGGTAAATGACAAGAGGATGTGTGAAAATCCACATTTCACAAGTACATGTTCCAAATGTTACCCCTTGAAATTCACAAGGACCTACTTAAAGTAGTTTTTTAGATACAACACTCTGAAAGTGGGCTCTCTGAGAAGTCTGTTCCAAATGAGTCAGGGGGGTACCTGACAAAAATTTTTTTAATGACAAAACTATGAGGAGTTGAGAGCTATAATTTTGCACTTCTCCTATTGGGACGTTTGTGAACCTCCTTGATTTTTTTCTGCCAAATCTGAGATGGTCGTGCGGGATGATTCGGAGATTTGGCGTGGAATGACCCCGGTATCATCATCAGTCAGCATCAGTCAGTTCCAGGCTATACGCACATTATCCTGTAGGTGGTGGTAGCATCAATGCAAAATGTAACGATGCAGGTCAAAGATGACGGCGCCCGGGGTTAGGCTATGCCGAAAGGCTGAATAGCCACAATTCAGGTGTCCATTTATCTATGGTTTCATTGCGACCAACCAATCAGACGCGGCTATTCTGCCTCCCTGTCATCGATCCAAAACAAAGTTCTAGCTTAGAGTGCGTATCGGTAGTTGCTAAAGGTTGCTAAATTGTAAACTCGAGGCATCTACGAAATGTCCTTGTACATCTGGAGTGGGCTGATACGTTCTCATGTTCTCACCATTTGGATCGGATTATACAACTATCATCTCACATCCGTGGGTTCGCGTTTGCAGGGTACACTTTCCAGGGCTGTGACAGGTAAGGTGTTTAATAACAATATGACTTAACCCCTCGTCTAACTTTCACGAACATCCTTATTATTAGTATTATTATTATTAGTATTATTAGTATTATTATTATTATTATTATTATTATTATTAGTATTATTAGTATTATTATTATTATTATTATTATTATAAACTTCAGGTTTACACAACAAAACTTTGTTGGATTTTTCATTCAGGTGAATGTAAACACCAGTGGGTAGGCCATCATTCGTGACCAGGATCAGTTCCGAAATCTGACCACTAGATGGCAATAGACATACTCATGGAATCTATTGACATCCAAGAGCAGGTATAGGCCTATGTATTATATTGCATTATATTATATTATATTATATTATATTATATTATATTATATTATATTATATTATATTATATTATATTATAATTATATTTATAATTATATTTATATTTATATTATAAGCACTGCAATGTCATATTTTACTCAAGGTGCTTAATCTAAAAAGTTAAATGAATGACTAAGAACTGTTATAGATAGATGGAATAGATTTTACTAGGGCATTAGGGCATGACTATTGAACATCTTTCCGATGGAGAGTTGGAAATCAAAACCGCCTAACTCCGATTTGGTCGAAATGAGATTTTTACATAAACTTGCACCCCTACCAGAGCTGAATCACCCTGTCTTTGAGCCAGGGTCATTGATCAATCACAACAGTCACCAGAGTCAAAAATCTGTATGTATAAAGTCACACACTGCCTATGAGAAAATGAATGACCAGGAATGTAGCTATAGGGAGGACAAGGAAGGCCTTTGCCTGTAGGCCTAGGGCCCTCCTGCAGGTGGCAGGGGTAGGGGCCCTATTATGACCTTGGCAAGTGGTATGGGGGCCCTATCTATTCATCCTTGGACCCCTTGCACAATTGTTCTGTCAATGTGAATGACTTGGGTAACTTTAGCCATTTTTGATGCAAGAAGTAGTTTCTTTACATCTGTTAAGAGGTTTTTTTTAATTTTTCTATCTCTCTCTCTTTTCAAAGACAATGCCCATGTTTCAAAACTTCATCCTTAGACATCTCTGTCCGACATAATCATACTACCACTCAATGGTTGTAACCTTAAATTAAATAATGGTTGTAGCCTTAAAACGAATTGAGCATTTATTAATCAGGTGCTTTATTTGATGTTATCAGGGGATTATAGAAGACTGCTGTGAACTACAATCTCTTATGATATTCTGTTATTTCTTACATTCATCTAATGTTTTATAATGTAGACTTCGGACAACATTGGGTTGATAGTACTTGCGCAACATATTATTGCATACACAGTGGGATGATTCACTCCAATGTGTAATGAATCCATCTCCCTCTCCCTCTCTCTCTCTCTCTCTGTACTCCGAGACAGCAACAAGTCCACGTTAACATGAAACTGGTCCGTCGTTCTGTCGAATTTCAGTTTAAGTGCATTTAAACAAAGGTTAATGTTTCTATTAATTATTGCAGCCATTGGCATGTCACAGGCACCGGCAGCTCTACGCGTATCGTTAATACATTGGAAGGGACACGTCTTTCAAACTCAAAGTGAACTAACCATTTTATTGAACAAACATAAAAGATGTCCATCAATATCATTTTGATAAAGAACAAGATTGCCTGCCTGCATTCTCCTTCGCCACAATATGCTGGATTCAAGTTGATGTATAGGCTAAGGCCAGACTTTTTTTTAAATTAAGACATTTCATGGTCAAAAAAAAAAAATTCTATGGCTATAAAAAAAATCCAACGCCTTGCGGGCTGCATTGTTGCCGCGATAGGGCCTATTGACGAATTAAAATTAGGCCTACTATAACGCATAGCCTACTATCAGTTTTATTATTATGATGATGATGATGATGATGATGATGATGATGATGATGATGATTAGGCTAATAATAATGATGCCAATTCGAATGGTGCATAACTGTGTAGGAAGGTGTCCATATTCAGCAGAGCACACTAGCCTACATTGTTGACGCAATGCACCTGCTGACGAATTTCATAACACTTCTCCTCTACTCTTACTCCTCCTTCTCATTATTAATAATTCATACATACTTGAACAAAGTTCATTTAACTTCTGTTAGTTGTGTTGATATAAGCTTTGTCTGTACACACAACATTCAAATTAGTTTGATTCCTGACCTGCAATTGGTGTAAGGAAACCTGCCCCCCCCCCCCCCTCTCCTCCCCTCCCTCCCTCCTCCTCCCCTCTCTCCCTCCTCCTCCCCTCTCCTCCCCTCCATAACTGAGGTAGCCTACCATGATCATGGTTCTGTCCCACCTCCCATCCTTCACCGTGACTGAAGCACTCTTAGCATGGAACCAGTCTGCCACTGCTCTCTGTAACCACTTATCAGAACTGCCTCTCACAAGCATGAGATCTTGAGAATTTTATTGAAGGTGCTTGTGCCACAATCATCATGAGTATTGGTTGGACTTCATATCATTTTGTCATCATAGACTTTATAAAGAGGATGTATAGCCAATTGTCTGCCGTGCGGATGGTTCTGCCCATAGAACCTCTCACCTGCATGACATGTGCAATGCAGCAAGCTAGTTAACAAGTCATGTTACAAGCTAGCTCACAAAGCAATGCATGATGTGCCTAGCAAGTTAACAAAAGCCATGAGCTAAAATTGCCACAGGCTGGCTCGTATAGAATACGCACAAAGTTGTCAAGTAAGCACTTTGCTGAGCCATGCCAGTAGGCAGTCAGACAAGCAACTCGGGCACTCTGTCAGTCCAGCTTTATATACAGGTGAAAGTGTGTCATGTGACCAGAGTGATGAGGCATTTGCAGGTGCAAGCAGTAATTGATTCATGACCTACCAGCCCTTAGTAATCAGGTGCCAGGCACTGATAGAGAGATTGGTTGGGATGGGGCTGCTTGATGCCGGATTTTTTTTTACAAGTTCTCAAAAGGTTTCAATGTGTCACTTTTGTTATGACATGTTTGTTATGTTGTGTGACAAACTTTAAGATCAACCCAACAAAGTGAAGTTAAATGCATGGAAGGTTGAGATTTTTTTCCTTGATGCTAAATGTGCTTGATTTAATCTGGTGGAAATATTTTCCACAATTTTCTTAGGTTAATCCAATAAATCATTTTTGGTTATATCCTCGTTATGGGTACTGCCAACGATGATGCTGTTGTATTGTTTAAGTCGCAAAAAAGCTGTCATTAAATAGAAAAAGGAAAAAAATCCTCAATGTCAAATGTGTTCATTGGTGCATCTGCAAGATAATCATTACTTAACAAAAACTAGACTGCAACTGTAGTCAGTTTTCATCATCATAAATGTATGACAAAAAGCAGGCTATGTAACATTCATTGTGAGGAAAAGTATGTGACATTTTAGTCTAGCCATTGTAGTCAGAGGAACATTTTAGGGTCATTCCACGCCAAATCTCCGAATCATCCCGCACGACCATCTCAGATTTGGCAGAAAAAAATCAAGGAGGTTCACAAACGTCCCAATAGGAAAAGTGCAAAATTATAGCTCTCAACTCCTCATAGTTTTGTCATTAAAAATGTTTTTGTCAGGTACCCCCCTGACTCATTTTGAACAGAGTTCTCAGAGAGCCCACTTTCAGATTGCCGTATCCAAAAAACTGCTTTAAGTAGGTCCTTACAAATTTCAAGGGGTAACATTTGGAACATGTACTTGTGAAATGTGGATTTTCACACATCCTCTTGTCATTTACCACCGTTTTCTGGGTGCTTAAAGTTGCTTGAAAAATTATCACCTTTGAATTTGTGGGCATCTTTGAAGGACTGTGGTAAGGGCAGTTTTAAAGACAGAGGTTTGATATGGACACTCTATGTTCCCAGTCATTCTGTGCATGTTGTGTTGAAAGACTGATCTTCTGCGATGAACAGTTTAGAAGATATGAAGTCTTTAAAATGGAAAAACTGAAACTTGGTGCCATCTTTGCCACGTTATTTAAAAAAAATGTCACGACTCACCACCATATTATCAACAGTTTTGGAAAGATTAGATGTCTGTTCTTAACATATCCAAAACCTGGGATGGTATTCTGCCTCATTTGGTCACAATGATTTTTTAAAAACCCACTGTTGTGTGACTTCCACTGCTCCTATGAAAACCTGATATTAGGGGGCAACTTTGCCATGCTATACCAAAACAATGACAGCAATCACCACAATGAACTGAACAGTTTTGGAAAGATAGGATGTCTGTTTGTAACATATCCAAAAACTGGGATGGTGTTCTGCATCAATGTCTTGTAATGACTCTTGAAAAACCATTTGCTGTTACATCAGCAGGTCCTGTGAAAATGCCTAAGTCACATGAATTACCAGGGGCGGAGCTATAGGGGGACAAGCAGGGCATTTGTCCAGGGCCCTCCTGCATTTGTGGTAGGGGCCATAATCATGACCTTTGCAGACTTGTGGGTGCCAATCTATTTGGGCTGACAAAGTGAATGGCAGGCAGTTTTGGGCATTTTTGATACAAGAAATGTGACTTGAGTATTTTTGAAGCACACAATAAGAAACAGTTGAGTGATTTATATACCATTATTATTTTTCTTTTTCTTTTAGCTTTTAGGTAACTAATTTTTTTGGTAACTAAATATTCGTGAATTAAAGGTTATTGCCATGTGTTTAAACCTCAACACTAGGAGTTAACATTTTGCTATTATACCGTAAAGTAAGTCGTGAATTGCAGTAGTGATAAATTAATTGAATCATTCTGATTGGTAAAGTAGCATTGTTAACATATAGTCTTGATACAGGATGTTTGCCAAACTTTATTTCAGCATATGATTTTTAAAAAAAATTCTTTTAGCTGTAAAGATATTTTGATAAAAATAATGAAATGAGAACCACAACACCGAAGCTCCCATTCACTTAATTTTACTCTCATGACTTTTCGGGCCATCCTAGTTTTTCCTCAGACACAAATATTTTACTTTGATACATATTAATTTTCCCTTGACTTTTACAACTTTCCTCTGTTAGTAGAGGTGCATATCAACTGATTCAACACATAAACCTTTGCCATGAACCAATACAATGCGCTAGGTTCCTCGGTCATGGTTAGGACTGGGGCGGGGCCAAGTTCTATGAACAGGTCACCTTTGTCATGGTTTTTTTTGGGGGGTGGGACACTTTCATTATCAGGGAGAAGAGAGAAAAACAGTGATGATACAAAAGGAGGAGACTGTTCGTAAGGAGGTAACCTGACTAAACAGCTGTCCTGCCCCTCCAATCACCATGACTGAGCTACCCTGAGCATGGTGCTAGACCATTGCAATACTGACTGATTGCTAATCAAGGGTCAACTCTGTCACAGAGCTGAGCTATGCAAGCACTATTGTGTGATATGCTACAATGACCCTGATGAGTTTGCATAAATGGACATACATGTAATCATGGAGTGAAACACAAATCAAATGTAGAAAGAATAATCACATGATAAAAGGTGATAAATCATGATAAATCTCATACACATGATAAATCTCATACACAATCCAAAATAATCCACAGCAGACCTCAGAACTGCATCAAAGTTGGTAAACAAGTTATTAAAGATTGTTATGAATTGTAATAAAAAGCATTGAGATGTGGTGATAGTCAGGATGTACTTGTTTCAAGATCTACGGGGATGTTTCAGTGATTCAACATTTCATCACTTTATTCCGGTATTTGGTTTTCAGTGCCTAAAGATGAAGTTTACACACGTCTATAACATTTGATTTACTGAAATGTAGTTACAGAAAAAGCTGAAAAAAAAAAACTCTGTCAACAGCCACTTTTACTTTTTTGCCGTATTATATTGAGTGTGTCGAAAATGCTCAAGTCAAATATCTTGTATCAAAAATGTCTGACTCAAATTGCTCAAGTCATTCACAGTGGCGGAACAATTGCACATAGGGCCTCATGGCAAATACTGGTAGATAGGGCCCCCATGTAGCCTGCAAAGATCAGAGCAGGGGCCCCACCTCAATAGAGCAGCAAGCTGAAGATGTCACACAGCCGTTTTTACAAGTCCATTCTTAAAAAATGAGACAGAGCACCACCACAGTTTTTGGATATGTTTAAAACAGTCATTGAGTCTTTCTAAAACTGTAACTGTCATAGTGGTGAGTTCTGTCATTTCTTTTGTATAACATGGAGAAGATGCCACTAATATCAATTTTTCATAGGAGCTATGGAAGTCACCCAACAGTGGGTTTTTGAAAAATCATTGTGACCAAATGAGGCAGAATACCATCACAGTTTTTGGATATGTTAAGAACAGACATCTAATCTTTCCAAAACTGTTGATAATATGGTGGTGAGTCGTGACATTTTTTTTAAATAACATCGTAAAGATGGCACCAAGTTTCAGTTTTTCCATTTTAAAGACTTCATGTCTTCTAAACTGTTCATCGCAGAAGATCAGTCTTTCAACACAACATGCACAGAATGGTTGGGAACATACAGTGTCCATATCAAACCTTTGAATTTAAAACTGCGATTACCACAGTCCTTCAAAGATGCCCACAAATTCAAAGGTGAGAATTTTTCAAGCAACTTTTAGCCCCCAGAAAACGGTGGTAAATGACAAGAGGATGTGTGAAAATCCACATTTCACAAGTACATGTTCCAAATGTTACCCCTTGAAATTTGTAAGGACCTACTTAAAGCAGTTTTTTGGATATGGCAATCTGAAAGTGGGCTCTCTGAGAAGTCTGTTCCAAACGAGTCAGGGGGGTACCTGACCAAAACATTTTTAATGACAAAACTATGAGGAGTTGAGAGCTATAATTTTGCACTTTTCCTATTGGGACGTTTGTAAACCTCCTTGATTTTTTTCTGCCAAATCTGAGATGGTCGTGCGGGATGATTCGGAGATTTGGCGTGGAATGACCCTTTAGTCTTACTAGCCGACTAAAATGTTTAGACTAAAAGGCCTTGTGACTTGACTAGACTAAAACAAGTGACAACAAAGCTCTCAAAAACGACTAGCTAAAAACTAAAAGCCTTGTGACTTGACTAGACTAAAACAACCCAACAAAAAACACTGTCAAAACAAGACTAACTAAGACTAAAAATAAAATGTGCTGCCAAAAGCAACACTAGTTCTGACCGCTTGGTAACCACCGAGCCTATGTCTGGCCGAGTATACAGTATACCCACTTCAACAGTAGACTACACCACTGAAAATAGACTAACTTATAACTGTCTTGCCAGCAGCAAGTTGCACTATTCCAATCAGTCTGTTTGTCAGCGAATCCCCTCACCTGAGCACTATGGGCTAATATGCCACGATTCAATTAATGCCTGCACTTGCCAAGTGCCTGATTACTGCATTCACATGGTACTCTGGTGGGCGAGCAGTACCACAGGTTCATCATTGGCTCACTTTATCCACAGAAGTGCATATGGAAACAGCGCAAAATAGAACAAGGACAACGGAAAAAAATGCTCTGCAAATGTTTTTCGCTGGTGTAGACACTTTTTAGCTTTCCATAATGTCAGATGGTCCCTTAGGTGCAGCCTTAGGTGCCACCTTCTTGGGGGCTTCACGTTTTCGAATGGAAAAGCAAGCCATTCTGATTTGACAGCCCTGCTCAGCTCAACACAGCACAGCCGGGTTTAGGTGGAAAACTGGTAGTGATGTCAAAGGATATAACGAACAAAGCAGAAGCGTAGCACAGCCAGATGGTACAGCCAGCACAGCTTTGGAACTTGATTTTGGTTGTTTGCAGGGGGGACTCGCACACAGAATGACCAACTCAAACAGGGTGTTTTTTAAGAGTGTTTTTTTTTTTAATTATTATTATTTTTTAACTTTGTGGAGCCCAGACGGGTATTGAGGAAACTCTAGGGGGAATGAAATGTTTGCAATTTTTCTTTTCTTTTTTTCACCATTCTGGGCTCCACAAAGTAAAAATAACAAACACTCTGAAAAAGCACTCTGTTTGAGTTGGTCATTCTGTGTGCGAGTCCCCCCTGCAAAGAGCTTATGTCTACTTGACCACAGCACCAGAACTAAAAGGACTTGCAAATTATTTTTTGCTGAATTCTAACTTGATTTTGGGACACCTCGAAGGCCATTATTCCACTCATCACAAGGTTGCCAGCATTTAAATCGTAATTTCTTAATTTGTTGATCTAAGGCTTCATGTAAAGGCAGATAAACCACTGTGCATCGTTTATTTATATTGCTACGGACGCGTGGGGCTCCTCCCCGCTCTTTACCGTTATTGCCTTCACAGGTGTAGCACGGGTTATGGCGGTGATTACTTACTTACTTACTTACTTACTTACTTACTTACGCCTATTACCCCTACTGGGGTATAGGCCACCAACAAGGTTTCTCCAGGCATCTCTGTCCTGTGCAAGTCTCTCCAGTTGTTCCCAGGTATAGATAGCCCTCTGGTAGTCTGCCTGTAGATCACGACGCCATGTGTTCCTTGGTCTGCCTTGCCTCCTCTTTCCTTGAGGATTCCATGTGAGGGCTTGCCTAGTGGTGTTGGTTGTTGGCTTTCGCAGAGTGTGACCAATCCATCTCCAGCGTCTCTTGAGAATTTCTTCATCAACTGGTTGTTGACCTGTTCGGCGCCAGAGCTCTCCATTGCTGATGGTTTCTGGCCAGTGGATACGCAGAATATTTCTCAGACAGTTGTTGATGAATGTCTGGGTTTTCTTTGTGATTGCCACTGTAGTTCTCCAGGTTTCAGATCCGTACAGTAAAACTGACTTCACATTGGAGTTGAAGAGTCTGGTCTTGGTGTTGATGGCTATACTTTTGGATTTCCAAATGTTCCTCAGCTGGTTGAAAGCTGCTCTTGCCTTGCCTATTCTCATTCTCACATCGACATCTGTGCCTCCTAGTTTGTCAATGTTACTGCCAAGATATGTAAAATGTGTCACTTCTTCCAATGCTTCTCCTTCCAGGTGAATGGGTGTTTGGTTGTTGGAGTTTATTCTCAGGGTCTTCGTCTTTCCTTTGTGGATGTTAAGGCCAACCTTTACTGAGTTCTCGGCTACTGCAGTGGTCTTATCTTGCATTTGCTGGTGAGTGTGGGAAAGTAGTGCAAGGTCGTCGGCGAAGTCCAGGTCTTCCAGCTGTTTCCATAGAGTCCACTGTATCCCATTTCGTCGATCTGCTGTTGAGGTCTTCATCACCCAGTCCATTACCATCAGGAACAGAGTAGGTGACAACAAGCATCCCTGTCTAACCCCTGTCCTAACCTGGAAGGCTTCTGTGAGGTGTTGTCCTTGGCCATGAACTACTACTCTGCATGTCATGTCTTCGTAGGAGTTTTTGATGATGTTGGTAATCTTCCTTGGAATTCCATAGTGATTAAGTAGCTTCCACAGGGTCCCTCTGTCCACGCTGTCGAATGCCTTCTCATAGTCGACGAAGTTGATGTATAGGGGTGCATTCCATTCCACTGATTGTTCTAAAATGATTCTGAGTGTAGCGATTTGGTCTGTGCAAGATCGTTCTTTTCTGAAGCCGGCCTGTTGGTCACGGAGCTGTGTGTCTATTGAGTCTTTGATCTTATTTAGGATGATTCTGTAGAACACCTTGCTTGGAATAGACAGCAGTGTTATCCCACGATAGTTGTTACAGTTGCTGAGGTCTCCTTTCTTCGGTAACTTGATGAGGTAGCCTTCCTTCCATTCTGTTGGTATCTGTTCTTCTTCCCAAATTTTCTTGAAGAGTGGTTGAAGTATGTTAGTTGTGGTTTCCGCATCTGCTTTTAGCGCCTCTGCAGGAATATTGTCTGGTCCTGCTGCTTTCCCACCCTTCAACTGTCTAATGGCCTTGTAGATCTCATCTTTGGTGGGCTCGTTGCAGTCTATAGGTAGGTCATTTGCTGAAGGAGGAATTTCCGGTGGGTTCTGGGGTATGGGCCTATTTAACAGTTCTTCAAAGTGTTCGAACCATCTCCTTCTTTGACCTTCTTCTCCTGCTATGCTATTTCCTTGTTTGTCTTTCACAGGTCTCTCTGGTCTGCTAAATTTTCCTGTCAGCTTCCTTGTCGTGCTGTATAGTGCTTTCATATTGCCTCGTTGAGCTGCTTCCTCTGCCTCAGCTGCCACTGAGTCGATGAACTTCTGTTTGTCTGCCTTGATGCTTGCTTTTGCAGACCTGTTTGCCTCACGGTATGCCTCCTGTGCTTTTGTTTTTTCTGCTCTGGTTCGGCTGTTGTTAAAGGTTGCCTTTCTTTCTCTGCGGATTTGAATTTTCTTCAGGGTGTCTGCTGATATCCAGTCCTTGTGATTCAGCTTCCTGTTGCCTAACACTTCTTGGCATGTTTTCGTCATGGTGTCCTTTATTCTTTTCCAGTTCTCATCAATAGATTCTTCTTCTAGCAACTCCTGCAAAACTTGGTATTTGTTGCTGAGGGCAAGTTTGAACTCTTCCTGTTTGGCTGGTTCCTTGAGAAGTGTTGTGTTGAACTTTTGACGTTGTCCTGCTTTTCCTGTCCAGGTCTTCTTCAGCTTAAGTTTAAGGAGGGCCAGGACGAGGTGGTGGTCTGAGGCAACATCGGCCCCTCTCCTGACGCAAACATCTTGCAGGGATCTTCTGAATTTGCGTGAGATGCACATGTGATCAATTTGGTTTTCGGTAGTTAAATCCGGTGATACCCAGGTTGCTTTATGGATTTTACGATGGGCGAAGATGCTGCCGCCAATTACCAGATTTCCTGTGGCGCACATGTTGACAAATCTTTCCCCATTGTCATTCATCTCACCTATGCCCTGCCTTCCCATTACTTCCTCAAAGCCTGTGTTGTCTCTGCCAATCTTCGCATTGAGGTCCCCCATTAGGATTGTGATGTCTTTCTCTGGAAGTCTCTGTACAATTGTTTGTAGCTGGTCATAGAATTCATCCTTGTTCTCCTCTGTACTGTCGTTGGTTGGAGCATAGCACTGTATGATGTTCATATTAATTTTCCTCTTTTTGGTCCTAAAGGATGCTGTTATGATGCGTGGTCCATGGGCCTCCCATCCAGTAAGTGCTCTCTGGGCTGTTCAGGAGTCCGTTTCTCGATTCTTGTCGTTGCTAACCGCCTTAAGTCGGTCTTGAGTTGGTCGTAAGTTGCTCTTGAGTTGGTCTTAAGTTGGTCTTAAGTTGGTCTTAAGTTGGTCTTTAGACGCAAGACCAACTTAAGAACAACTTAAGAACAACTTAAGAACAACTTAAGACCAACTCAAGACCTTGGTTACAACGTTGGTCTTAAGAACGAACAAAATGGCTAAAGTTGTTAGCAAAGGCACTGTCGAGAAACGACCCCCTGGATAGCATGAAGGCCACTCCATGTGTATGCGGTGCCCCATCTCCCTCATTTCCCGAGTAGAGCACCAGTTCTCCTGTTGTCAGTCTGACCTGTCCTATGCCGTTCCATCTTGCCTCACTAATTCCTAAGATGGACATCCTGTACTTTCTCATTTCTGCAGCCACTTGAGCTGCCTTCCCTAAATCGAACATGGTCCTCACGTTCCATGTCCTGATTCTGGTGATGGTCCTGGGGGAGAGGATGGTAGTCAGCGGAGTCGCTTCCAGGTGTTGCTGGCTTTCACCACTCCGCGTCATTTGCCTTTCTGGAAGTCCATCTTCTGCCAGGACCAGGGTGTCTTGGTTTTTCCTTGTTGGCGATTTTGTAGCAGTAAGGGTTTTTACGGTGAGGGGTCGCTAACCCCTCGCCCAACCCTCCTCCTTTCTCAACCGGGCTTGGGACCGTCTATGGCGGAGTTATGCCGTTGATTGACAGGAGTTAAAAGCATGCTAGAAGCAGCGATGGAGGCCGCCACCTCTCCTCCTCTCCTGCACCTTTTTATACTTTGATTTTCACTTACGCATCCACACACTTACTTTACACACACTTTTATTTCTCCCCTACTTATTTCATTCCTTTACATTATGCTATATTTACATTTAAATAATAAATATAAGTAAAACTTGATTCCGTTTATGTGGTCTTCCATTTCTGGTGCGTTGGACTTTGGGTCAGGACGTAACACTATGAGTAGCACATCCTATCTTTCAAGCAACAATGTTGGAGGCAGGTCACTTGGCTAGAATTTATGTCAGCATTCCTTTGATTTTGGGGTTACTACTGATTATGCTATGATTTGTTTCTTCACTGGACATTTTGATTGCAATTATTTTCATTCATTAGCTATTTAAAGTTGCAACATTTTTGCGAGCCTGGTAGGCAATAATTCCACAGGAGATTGGATTGTTGCCTTGCTGTCGGTGGAAAAAGGTGGTGGGTGTGATTCTGCTTAAGTATGAATATCAATTTAAAAATACAAATATTAGACTGTCTTAAAAGGGTTACAGGATAGTGTATTTTAGAAAATGATTACACAGCCCGCTTTGAAAACATTCACGGCCCTCCACAGGGCCCCGACCCACAGTTTGGAAACACCAGTTCAACACTGACTGCAAGTAGAAAATGTCTATGAAATTTACTGAGTGACTATTGTGATTCTCTTTTTCAGCTTTGTAATGGTGTTGTTTTCTTGTTCCAGTGTTGTCCATGGCAGGCATTCACCAGTAAGTAGTGCAGTATCCCTGAAGAGTAGCCAGTCCATGGAACCTCCATTGACAATTGAAGAAGAACAGCAAACACAATGCAGGTGCAGTGCAATCACTTACTTTAGGCATTTATCTGTGCTGTGTCCATGAAGAGTGATCAGTACCTGTATGTTTGTTTTTCCCCCAGAGGGTAATGATGTTTTTTTTCTTGTTCCAGTGTTGTTAAATGGCTATGGACAAAGCTACCAATGATACCAAATATTCAAATTATGTGGTCATTGTGTGTTAAACCTGAAACTTCAATGAATGGGTATTGAGTTAAGAGATAGCTGTTAACTTTAGAGTCGGCAAAGGTCCATGTGAAGTATGAGTAGGCTAGTTTAAATAATTTGCATATTTTTGGTATATAGATCCCAGACTGCAGAGTCTGCAGCAGTTCTCTGTGCTGTTTGCCCAAAGAGAGCATATAAATCCTGTCTTACCTGCGTTGCCTCCTACTGTGGGGACCATGTGAAGCCCCACTACACAGCCCCAACATTGCAGAGGCACAGGCTGGTGGAGGTCATTGAAGACCTGGAGCAGAGGCTGTGCAAACGCCACAACAAAGAACTGGAGCTGTACTGCAACACTGACCAGACTGCTATATGTGCCCTATGTGGGCTGACGAAGCATAGGCTACACAATATTACAGATCTGGGAAAACGCCAGGTACAGACACATTTCACGGTTATTATGATAGTCAAGTGAATTGGTGGTGCGCACATCCAAGACGGAGGTGCGGGACAAAAAATCTAAACTATGAACATAAACATGAACGTCTGCACACTGCTCCCATGTTGCTTTTCTTAAATAAAAGAAAAGGAACATGGGAGCAGTGTTCAGGCATTTATCTTTACAGTCATTATGATACAAAAAATAATGTTAAATGGGTTAAATGGGTTGAATATACATGTGGTATTCTATTCAATCTTGTATCATTAGGAAAAGCAAATCAAAGGACAAGACGTGAAGCACACCTCAGGTAAAGGATGTTCTAATCAGTACAAAACAACATTGCAGCAAAAGATGTATTTCCATCCATTGTTTAGATCAGATGGTGATTGGTGTCTTTTCTTATGTCAGATGCTCACCCTGCTGTGACTGACCTTTGTGTCAAGTCCGTCATTCCTGCTCCTGAGGATCTGAGTTGTGTTGAGAGGGATCTGACATCGCTGTCGGTGTCGTGGAGGGGACCAGTTGGAGTTGACCAGGCCTCATACCTACTGATGCTCTGCCAGGATGGAATATGTCTTCGGGTAACAGGTGTCAGTTCCCTCCAGCACAGCTTCTGCGGGTTGGACATTGGGAGGGAGTACACAATGAGTGTCTCCACAACACTGCAAGATGGACACAGTTCCCCTGTCTATACCGTCTTCACTACGCGTAAGTCATCAGACAAACTATTCAAAGTGATTGGAGGACATGATCAGCAGCATACAATGTGTGGGAAAAATAAGAGTTCACAGGCAAAAAAAGATTTGGACAGAACAGCAGATTAAGTTAAAGTATATTATGAATGAGAAATGTCTTCTTAAAGGTTTGGAGACTTAAAGATACAGTCGTAGCAGCTGGTAAGTTTCTCCATCATTAAGGCTATGGTAGGTCAAAAGTTATTTTCATAATATTGTGACTTAAAGGACAGAAAATGTATTTTTAGTCAGGAAAACAGAAGTACATAGATCAGCACACTGACAAGCTCACATGCACATTTGTTCTTTTGTTGCTTTGTTTTGTGGTTTTGGTGTTCATTTGAATACATATTTCACAGAGATGTGTGTGTCTAGTCTGGAAGAGAAACCGTCCGTCTGACCATAATTCACTGCAGCTTTTCCAGTACCAGAGGGCGTTACTGTGGGCTCAGTGTCTCCAACATCTGCTGATCTCAGCTGGAGCCTACAGCAGGGGATGCAGCAGATTCCACACAAGTTCCTCCTCTACTACTGCTGTAAAGGGACTGAGCCACAAATCATCTCTACTGAAACCTGCAGCGCAACTCTTACAGGCCTGCAACCAGACACTCGGTACGCTGCCAGTGTCTACTGTCAGCTTGAAGATGGGAGAATAGGTGAAGCCACATTAGTCGTTATTGACACAGGTGAGTGTTGAATGCAGACAATTTTAACTTTAAGTTCCACAGTATAAATCGAGTGATTTGAATTCAAGGCCTAAAGGGATTCATATTGAATGGGCTAGGCCAGAACTGGGCCTCAACTGCCAAAGCAATCAGGAATTTTTAAATGTGTTACCACAGTTACCATTCAAATGAAAAATTTCATTTGGCTTACGGTAATATGAGCTTCAGCGCCTGGACCAATGGCACACAGTATAAGGGTCATTCCACGCCAAATCTCCGAATCATCCCGCACGACCATCTCAGATTTGGCAGAAAAAAATCAAGGAGGTTCACAAACGTCCCAATAGGAAAAGTGCAAAATTATAGCTCTCAACTCCTCATAGTTTTGTCATTAAAAATGTTTTTGTCAGGTACCCCCCTGACTCGTTTGGAACAGACTTCTCAGAGAGCCCACTTTCAGATTGCCGTATCCAAAAAACTGCTTTAAGTAGGTCCTTACAAATTTCAAGGGGTAACATTTGGAACATGTACTTGTGAAATGTGGATTTTCACACATCCTCTTGTCATTTACCACCGTTTTCTGGGGGCTTAAAGTTGCTTGAAAAATTATCACCTTTGAATTTGTGGGCATCTTTGAAGGACCATTGTAAGAACAGTTTTAAAGACAGAGGTTTGATATGGACAATGTATGTTCCCAACCATTCTGTGCATGTTGTGTTGAAAGGCTGATCTTCTGCGATGAACAGTTTAGATATGAAGTCTTTAAAATGGAAAAACTGAAACTTGGTGCCATCTTTGCCATGTCATTTAAAAAAAATGTCACGACTCACCACCATATTATCAACAGTTTTGGAAAGATTAGATGTCTGTTCTTAACATATCCAAAAACTGTGATGGTATTCTGCCTCATTTGGTCACAATGATTTTTCAAAAACCCACTGTTGGGTGACTTCCATAGCTCCTGGGTCATTCCACGCCAAATCTCCGAATCATCCCGCACGACCATCTCAGATTTGGCAGAAAAAAATCAAGGAGTTTCACAAACGTCCCAATAGGAAAAGTGCAAAATTATAGCTCTCAACTCCTCATAGTTTTGTCATTAAAAATGTTTTTGTCAGGTACCCCCCTGACTCGTTCGGAACAGAGTTCTCAGAGAGCCCACTTTCAGAGTGTTGTATCCAAGAAACTACTTTAAGTAGGTCCTTATGAATTTCAAGGGGTAACATTTGGAACATGTACTTGTGAAATGTGGATTTTCACACATCCTCTTGTCACTTACCACCGTTTTCGGGGGGCTTAAAGTTGCTTGAAAAATTCTCACCTTTGAATTTCTGGGCATCTTTGAAGGACCGTGGTAAGCGTAGTTTTAAAGACAGAGGTTTGATATGGACACTGTATGTTCCCAACCATTCTGTGCATGTTGTGTTGAAAGACTGATCTTCTGCGATGAACAGTTTAGAAGATATGAAGTCTTTAAAATGGAAAAACTGAAACTTGGTGCCATCTTTGCCATGTCATTAAAAAAAAATGTCACAACTCACCATCATATTATCAACAGTTTTGGAAAGATTAGATGTCTGTTCTTAACATATCCAAAAACTGTGATGGTATTCTGCCTCATTTGGTCACAATGATTTTTCAAAAACCCACTGTTGGGTGACTTCCATAGCTCCTATGAAAAATTGATATTAGTGGCATCTTCTCCATGTTATACAAAAGAAATGACAGAACTCACCATTATGACATTTACAGTTTTAGAAAGACTCAATGTCTGTTTTTAACATATCCAAAAACTGGGGTGGTGCTCTGTCTCATTTTTTAAGAATGGACTTGTAAAAACGGCTGTGTGACATCTGCAGCTTGCTGTTCCATTGAGGTGAGGCCCCTGCTCTGATCTTTGCAGGCTACACAGGGGCCCTATTTACCAGTATTTGCCATGAGGCCCTATGTGCCTATTGTTCCGCCACTGTGAATGACTTGAGCAATTTGAGTCAGACATTTTTGATACAAGATATTTGACTTGAGCATTTTCGACACTCAATATAATACGGCAAAAAAGTAAAAGTGGCTGTTGACAGATTTTTTTTTTGAAACTACATTTCAGTAAATCAAAGGTTATGGATGTGTGTAAACTTCATCTTTAGGCACTGAAAACCAAATACCGGAATAAAGTGATGAAATGTTGAATCACTGAAACATCCCCGTAGATCTTGAAACAAGTATATCCTGACTGTCACCATATCTCAATGCTTTTTATTACAATTCATCACAATCTTTAATAACTTGTTTACCAATTTTGATTCAGTTCTGAAGTCTGCTTTGAATTATTTTGGATTGTGTATGAAATATTAACTTTTATCATGCAATTATTAATTCTATATTTGATTTGAATTTCACTCCATGTTTACATGTATGTCCAGTTGTGCAAACTCATCAGGGTTAACGTAGAACATCAAACATTAATGCTAACACTGCTCAACTCTGTGACTGAGTTGGCCCTTGATGAGGATTGGATCAGTATTGCAGTGGTCTAGCACCATGCTCAGGGTAGCTCAGTCATGGTGATTGGAGGGGCAGGACAGCTGTTTAGTCAGGTTACCTCCTTACGAACAGTCTCCTCCTTTTGTATCATCACTGTTTTTTCTCTTCTCCATGATAATAAAAGTGTCCCACCCCCCCAAAAAAACCATGACAAAGGTGACCTGTTCATAGAACTTGGCCCCGCCCCAGTCCTAACCATGACCGAGGAACCTAGCGCATTGTATTGGTTCATGGCAAAAGTCTGTTTGCTTAATCATAAGATATTCACCTCTATTGACAGAGCAAAGTTGCAGAAGTCATGGGAAATTTGAAATGTATAAAAGTAAAATATCCATGTCTGAGGAAGGGCCAGGGCGACCTGAAATGTCATAAGTTTGAAATGAAGGAAATGGGAGCATCTGTGTTGCGGTCCTTTCTCCATTAATTATATCAAAATATCTTTACAGCTAAAAGACATGTTTAAAAAAAATCATATGTGGCAATAAAGTTTGGCAAACATCCTGTATCAAGACTATGTGTTAACAATGCTACTTTATCAATCAGAATGATTCAATAAATGTATCACTACTGCAATTCAAGACTTACTTTACGGTATAATAGCAAAATGTTAACTCCTACAGTGTTGAGGTTTAAACACATGGCCATAACCTTTAATTCACGAACATTTAGTTACCAAAAAATTTAGTTACCTAAAAGCTAAAATAAAAATAAAAATAAAAATGGTATATAAATCACTCAACTGTTTCTTATTGTGTGCTTCAAAAATACTCTCGTCACATTTCTTGTATCAAAAATGCCCAAGTCAAACTGCCTGTCATTCATTGTGTCAGCCCAAATAGATTGGCACCCAAAAGTCTGCAAAGGTCAAGATTTTAGCCCCTACCACAAATTCAGGAGGGAGGGCCATGGCCAAATGCCCTGCTTGTCCCCCTATAGCTCCGCCCCCGGTAATTCATGTGACTTATGTGGCATTTCCACAGGAGCTGCTGATGTAACAGCAAAGGGTTTTTCAAGAGTCATTACCAGACATTGATGCAGAACACCATCCCAGTTTTTGGATATGTTACAAACAGACATCCTATCTTTCCAAAACTGTTCAGTTCATTGTGGTGATTGCTGTCATTGTTTTGGTATAGCATGGCAAAGTTGCCCCCCAATATCAGGTTTTCATAGGAGCAGTGGAAGTCACACAACGGTGGGTTTGTAAAAAATCATTGTGACCAAATGAGGCAGAATACCATCCCAGTTTTTGGATATGTTAAGAACAGACATCTAATCTTTCCAAAACTGTTGATAATATGGTGGTGAGTCGTGACATTTTTTTTTTTAAATAACGTGGCAAAGATGGCACCAAGTTTCAGTTTTTCCATTTTAAAGACTTCATATCTTCTAAACTGTTCATCGCAGAAGATCAGTCTTTCAACACAACATGCACAGAATGGTTGGGAACATACATTGTCCATATCAAACCTCTGACTTTAAAACTGCACTTGCCACAGTCCTCCAAAGATGCCCAAAAATTCAAAGGTGAGAATTTTTCAAGCAACTTTAAGCCCCCAGAAAACGGTGGTAAATGACAAGAGGATGTGTGAAAATCCACATTTCACAAGTACATGTTCCAAATGTTACCCCTTGAAATTCATAAGGACCTACTTCAAGTGTTTTTTTAGATACAACACTCTGAAAGTGGGCTCTCTGAGAAGTCTGTTCCAAACGAGTCAGGGGGGTACCTGACAAAAACATTTTTAATGACAAAACTATGAGGAGTTGAGAGCTATCATTTTGCACTTTTCCTATTGGGACGTTTGTGAACCTCCTTGATTTTTTTCTGCCAAATCTGAGATGGTCGTGCGGGATGATTCGGAGATTTGGCGTGGAATGACCCATAAAAATGGCTAGTATGTGTAAACCGGGTTAATGTGTTTCTAATCCAATACAGGTAGTGTTGCTCCGAAGGACTTGTCTGTGGCTGTGGATCGAGCAGAATCAGGTGACCAGTGGAAGGCGGATCTCAGCTGGAGCCTAGAGCAGGGGATGGAACAAGGTCCTCACAAGTTCCTGATCTCTTACTTCAGTGAACGGACTGATCCCCAGACCATCTCCACAGAGTCCTGCAGCGCAACTCTTACAGACCTGCATCCAGACACTCAGTACACTGCCAGCATCTGCTCCGAGACACAGAGGGGAGACAAGACGGAGACTGTATCTACCACCTTCCACACAAGTTAGTGTCATTCTATTGGAAAAGCATACAGCGAATTGTTTGACATGGTGTCCCGGAAAAAAACCCAAATGTTACAAATGCTGTTAAATTGTAACATGTAATGACAAAATGTCACCAAGCTTGTAGTAGTCTGGGGGATGTTGTTTTTATTATAGGGTCATTCCACGCCAAATCTCCGAATCATCCCGCACGACCATCTCAGATTTGGCAGAAAAAAATCAAGGAGGTTCACAAACGTCCCAATAGGAAAAGTGCAAAATTATAGCTCTCAATTCCTCATAGTTTTGTCATTAAAAATGTTTTTGTCAGGTACCCCCCTGACTCGTTCGGAACAGAGTTCTCAGAGAGCCCACTTTCAGATTGCCGTATCAAAAAAACTGCTTTAAGTAGGTCCTTACAAATTTCAAGGGGTAACATTTGGAACATGTACTTGTGAAATGTCGATTTTCACTTATCCTCCTGTCATTTACCACCGTTTTCTGGGGGCTTAAAGTTGCTTGAAAAATTCTCACCTTTGAATTTGTGGGCATCTTTGAAGGACTGTGGTAAGCACAGTTTTAAAGACAGAGGTTTGATATGGACACTGTATGTTCCCAACCATTCTGTGCATGTTGTGTTGAAAGACTGATCTTCTGCGATGAGCAGTTTAGAAGATATGAAGTCTTTAAAATGGAAAAACTGAAACTTGGTGCCATCTTTGCCATGTCATTAAAAAAAAATGTCACGACTCACCACCATATTATCAACAGTTTTGGAAAGATTAGATGTCTGTTCTTAACATATCGTCGGCTTGCTACCAAAACCGCCTAAGTCCGAATTTGGTCGAAATGAGATTTTTGCATAAACTTACACCCCTACCACAGCTGCATCACCCTGCCCTTCTGCCAGGGTCATTGATCAATCACAAGAGTCACCAGAGACAAAAATCTGTAAGTATAAAGTCACACACTGCCTATGAGAAAATGAATGACCAGGGACGTAGCTATAGGGAGGACAAGGAGGGCATTTGCCTGTAGGCCTAGGGCCCTCCTGCAGGTGGCAGGCGTAGGGGCCCTATTATGATATTGACAGGTGGTATGGGGGCCATATCTATTCATCCTGGGGCCCTGTGCACAATTGTTCTGCCAATGTGAATGACTTGGGTAACTTGACTTAGCCATTTTTGATGCAAGAAGCAGTTTATTTACATCTGTTAAGAGGTCTTTTTCCCTCTTCAAAGACAATGGCCATATTTCAAAACTTCATCCATAGAGATCACTGTCTGAGATAATCGTATTACCACATCGTCGGCTTGCTACCAAAACCGCCCAAGTCCGAATTTGGTCGAAATGAGATTTTTGAACTTACTCCTCTACCACAGCTGCATCACCCTGCCTTTCCACCAGGGTCATAGATCAATCACAAAAGTCACCAGAGTAAAAAATCTGTATGCATAAAGTCACACACTGCCTATGAGAAAATGAATGACCAGGGACGTAGCTATAGGGAAGACAAGGAGGGCCTTTGCCTGTAGACCTAGGGCCCTCCTGCAGGTGGCAGGGGTAGGGGCCCTATTATGATCTTGGCATGTGGTATGGGGGCCCTATCTATTCATCCTGGGGCCCTGTGCACAATTGTTCTGCCAAGGTGAATGACTTGGGTAACTTTACTTAGCCATTTTGATGCAAGAAACAGTTTATTTACATCTGTTAAGAGTTCTCTCTCTCTCTCTCTCTCTCTCTCTCTCTCTCTCTCTCTCTCTCTCTCTCTCTCTCTCTCTCCCTCTTCAAAGACAATGGCCATGTTTCAAAATTCTCATTCTTAGACATCTGTCTGAGATGATCTTGTTACCACACAATGGTTGTAGGCTTACATTAATTTATGATTGTAGCCTTAAAACGAAATTTGCAATTATTAATCATGTGCTTTATTTGATGTTATCACAGGTGTACAAAAGACTGCCATAGACTATATTCTCTTATGACAATCTGTTATTTCATACATTTACCTAATAATTCATTATGCAGATTTCAAACAGCAGTTGGTTGATGTCATTAGTGCAATACATTATTGCATACACAGTAGAATGAGTGTTGAGGATCCAGTAATGGTTCTATACCATATTCTGAATGCCACGGTCATGGTGTTGAAGTGGGCGGGGCACAGTTCTATGACCAGGTTACCTCGGTCATGGGCAAGGTTGAGAGGGTGGGGCAGTTCTATGAGCATGGAAAATAGCAGAAGTTAATCAAAGATGATACACAAGGAGGAGACAGTTCGTGAGGAGGTACAAGTACCAAAAGAAGTGCCCCACCCCTTCATCCTCCTCCATGACTGATGGGACCTCAACATGGAGATTGGAGGCCATTGCATGGCTTAATGTGTGTGTCACTGGATCTCTCCTGATATGAGAAATAAATGTATTACCACTGTAGCAACTTCTCTGGCATAATGGCGAAAAGAGTTTTACTTTGGATGAAAATAATGATTTCATTGAAAGCTAATATGACTGAAAGTGTTAGAAAGTAAAATAAATCTGTGAAACTCTGTTGGACATGAGATTTACCAGCATGCTAGATTGTTACAAGGTCTACAAAAATATTTCAATTATTCACCATTTCCAGGATTAAAGTTCCTTTCCATTATTTTGAGTAATTACTACTTTTTGGGAATGCCAGCACCATGCAATACACTGGTGTTAAGACCTTTGTTGGTCTTTTGTCATTCAGGATTAAAGTTTGGAATAAAAATTAAAAGAATAGTATAACTATCAAAATAATATGCAGTGCATTGTTCTTGTTGTGCTGCATCAAATAATTTATTTTAAAGTGTTTTGTTTTCCTTATATTAGGAACCATTTCATGTTTGACTTGAAGCTTCACTCAAAATAAATAAAGAAAATAAATTAACATCTTAGACAGGTACTGTTTGTAGTGGACCAATGACACAGACAGGATGACAGGATGATGCAGATGTGGTAGGGAGTAAAGTTCTGCAAAAATCTCCTTTGACCAAAATTATTAGGGGGGACTAACAATTGCTCTTTGCCCAGGGTCTCAGATTTCCTACAACCACCACTGATGTTTGACGCCCCCTTTGGCGATTAGTTTTTCCCTGTTTTCCGAAAACCCCAAAATCGGACTTAGGCGGTTTTGGTAGCAAGCCGACGACATAATGGTTATAGCCTTAAGACAACCTGTAGGAAATGATTTGAGATATTGTTAATCAAGTGCTTTATTTGATATCATCACAGGTTTGTAGTAGACTACTATAGACATCACTGTCCTATGGAAGTCTATTTGACAATATATTTATCCATTATCTTATAATTTTTACTTTGAACAGTAGTGAGTAAATATATTACATTCTTGAAGACTCAGTGGGTTGTCAAAGTGCAATGGGTAAATAACCCAGTAGTGGTTCTATACCATGTACTGAAAGCCACGGTCATGGTGTTGAAGTGGGCGGGGGACAGTTCTAGGACCAGGCTACCTCTGTCATGGGCAAGGTTAGGGGGGTGGGGCAGTTCTATGAGCATGGAGAAGAGCAGAAGTTAACCAAAGATGATAAACAAGGAGGAGACAGTTCGTGAGGAGGTACAAGGACCAAATAAGTGCCCCACCCCTTCATCCTCCACCATGACTGATGGACCCTCAACATAGAGATTGGACGCCACTGCAATGCTTTCCCTGTGTGACTGCAAGCTAGATCTCTCCTGGCATGAGCAGTGAATGTCTGACTATTCTCACAGTTGCTCTGGCACAATGAATAAAAGTGCTTTACGGTGGATGAAAAAAATGGATGATTTTAAAAACTAACATGTCTGTAGGTGGTGATAAATAAAAGAAAACTGTGGAAGTCCATTGGTAGCCATGATATTCACCAGCATGCTAGACTAATACAAGGTCTCCAACAATATTTCAATCATTCACCATTTCCAGGATTTAAGTTTGGAATAAAAATAAAACAGAAGAGTATAACTATCAAAATAATGTGCAGTGCATTGTTCTTGTTGTCCTGCATCAAATAATTTATTTTAAAGTGTTTTGTTTTCCTTAGGAGCCATTTCATGTTTGACTTGCAGCTTCACTCAAAATAAGTAAAGAAAATAAATTAACGTCTTAGACAGGTACTGTTTGTAGTGGACCAATGACACAGACAGGATGACAGGATGATGCAGATGTGGTAGGGGAGTAAAGTTCTACAAACATCTCCTTTGACCAAAATGATTAGGGGGGACTCACAATTGCTCTTTGCCCAGGGTCTCAGATTTCCTAGAACCGCCACTGATGTTTGGCGCCCCCTTTGGCGACTAGTTTTTCCCTGTTTTCCGAAAACCCCAAAATCGGACTTAGGCAGTTTTGGTAGCAAGCCGACGATATCCAAAAACTGTGATGGTATTCTGCCTCATTTGGTCACAATGATTTTTCAAAAACCCACTGTTGGGTGACTTCCATAGCTCCTATGAAACATTGATATTAGAAGCATCTTCTCCATGTTATACAAAAGAAATGACAGAACTCACCACTATGACATTTACAGTTTTAGAAAGACTCAATGTCTGTTTTTAACATATCCAAAAACTGGGGTGGTGCTCTGTCTCATTTTTTAAGAATGGACCTGTAAAAACGGCTGTGTGACATCTTCAGCTTGCTGCTCTATTGAGGTGGGGCCCCTGCTCTGATCTTTGCAGACTACACGGGGGCCCTATCTACCAGTATTTGCCATAAGGCCCTATGTACAATTGTTCCGCCACTGTGAATGACTTGAGCAATTTGAGTCAGACATTTTTGATACAAGATATTTGACTTGAGCATTTTCGACACACTCAATATAATACGGCAAAAAAGTAAAAGTGGCTGTTGACAGAGTTTTTTTTCAGCTTTTTCCTGAAACTACATTTCAGTAAATCAAAGGTTATAGACGTGTGTAAACTTCATCTTTAGGCACTGAAAACCAAATACCGGAATAAAGTGATGAAATGTTGAATCACTGAAACATCCCCGTAGATCTTGAAACAAGTACATCCTGACTATCACTACATCTCAATGCTTTTTATTACAATTCACATCAATCTTTAATAACTTATTTACCAACTTTGGTGAAGTTCTAAGGTCTGCTGTGGATTATTTTGGATTGTGTTTGAGATATTATCTTTTATCATATAATTATTTTTTTCCACATTTGGTTTGTATTGCACTCCATGTACACGTGTATGTCCATTTGTGCAAACTCATCAGAGTTAATGTAGAACATCATACAATGATGCTTGCATTGCTTAGCTCTGTGACAGAATTGTCCCTCAGTGAGCATTTAGTCAGTATTGCAGTGGTCTAGCACCATGCTCAGGGTAGCTCAGTCATGGTGATTGGAGGGGCAGGACAGCTGTTTAGTCAGGTTACCTCCTTACGAACAGTCTCCTCCTTTTGCATCATCACTGTTTTTTTCTCTTCTCCATGATAATAAAAGTGTCCCACCCCCCAAAAAAAACCATGACAAAGGTGACCTGTTCATAGAACTTGGCCCCGCCCCAGTCCTAACCATGACCGAGGAACCTAGCGCATTGTATTGGTTCATGGCAAAGGTCTGTGTGCTGAATCATTTGATGTGCAACTCTATCAACAGAGCAAAGTTGCAGAAGTCATGTGAAATTTGAAATGTATTGAAGTAAATCATTTATGTCTGAGGAAGGACTAAGGATGCCTGAAATGTCACAAGATTAAAATAAAGAAAATGGGAACGTTGGTGTTGTGTTTCCTTTTTCATTACATTTTTACCAGTATAACTTTCGAGCTAAAAGAAATTTATTTTAAAAAAACGTATCCTGAAATAAAGTTTGGCAAACATCCTGTATCAAGACTATGTCTTAACAATGCTACTTTACCAATCAGAATGATTCAATGAATTTATCACTACTGCAATTCAAGACTTACTTTATGGTATAATAGCAAAATGTTAACTCCTACAGGGTTGAGGTTTAAACACATGGCCATAACTTTTAATTCACGAACATTTAGTTACCAAAAATGTTGTTACCTAAAAACTAAAAGAAAAATAATAATGGTATATAAATCACTCAACTGTTTCTTATTGTGTGCTTCAAAAATACTCAAGTCACATTTCTTGTATCAAAAATGCCCAAGTCAAACTGCCTGTCATTCACTGTGTCAGCCCAAATAGATAAGCACCCAAAAGTCTGCAAAGGTCATGATATGGCCCCTACCACAAATTCAGGAGGGCCCTGGACAAATGCCCTGCTTGTCCCCCTATAGCTCCGCCCCTGGTAATTCATGTGACTTGGGCATTTTCACAGGAGCTGCTGATGTAACAGCAAAGGGTTTTTCAAGAGTCATTACAAGACATTGATGCAAAACACCATCCCAGTTTTTGGATATCTTACAAACAGACATCCTATCTTTCCAAAACTGTTCAGTTCATTGTGGTGATTGCTGTCATTGTTTTTGTATAGCATGGCAAAGTTGCCCCCCAATATCAGATTTTCATAGGAGCAGTGGAAGTCACACAACAGTGGGTTTTTAAAAAATCATTGTGACCAAATGAGGCAGAATACCATCCCAGTTTTTGGATATGTTAAGAACAGACATCTAATCTTTCCAAAACTGTTGATAATACGGTGGTGAGTCGTGACATTTTTTTTAAATAACGTGGCAAAGATGGCACCAAGTTTCAGTTTTTCCATTTTAAAGACTTCATATCTTCTAAACTGTTCATCGCAGAAGATCAGTCTTTCAACACAACATGCACAGAATGGTTGGGAACATACAGTGTCCATATCAAACCTCTGTCTTTAAAACTGTGCTTACCACAGTCCTTCAAAGATGCCCACAAATTCAAAGGTGAGAATTTTTCAAGCAACTTTAAGCCCCCAGAAAATGGTGGTAAATGACCATAGGATATGTGAAAATCCACATTTCACAAGTACATGTTCCAAATGTTACCCCTTGAAATTCACAAAGACCTACTTAAAGTAGTTTTTTAGATACAACACTCTGAAAGTGGGCTCTCTGAGAAGTCTGTTCCAAATGAGTCAGGGGGGTACCTGACAAAAACATTTTTAATGACAAAACTATGAGGAATTGAGAGCTATAATTTTGCACTTTTCCTATTGGGACGTTTGTGAACCTCCTTGATTTTTTTCTGCCAAATCTGAGATGGTCGTGCGGGATGATTCGGAGATTTGGCGTGGAATGACCCTATATTCAGTTGGAGAAGAAGATTGTGCACATCCCAGGAAAAGGTGCAGGACAAAGGCCAACTCTAGTTTTCAAAAGTGAGAAGTCCACACACTTAAAATCCATTTTTGTTGTCTTTTGTTATTTCATGGCTGGATTACGTTTTGACTTCAACAGTCTTCATCAGATTGCAAAATCGATTCCAAAACCACTATGGCAGTTGGCAAAGACCATTTGGTGCAACCAGGCCCAGAGGAGGGTGACATGTTTATATATTTTATTTAACTCTTGTTAAACTAGGAAAATTCCCATTGATCTACAAGCCTACCGCTCTTGGCCAGCAAGTTTTAAGTTAAAAGAAAATACAAAGACAGATGACTGACACTAAGGACAAAAATCAAACTCCAAAATCACATTAGTGAAATATGTGACGTAACTCAACATGCAACCTACACAGTAAAAAAAGAACTGTTGTTTTTACGGAAAATTGCTGGCAGCAGTGGTTGCCAAAGTCTACCTTTAAACAAATAACGGTATATTTCCTTTTTACATTTTACGGTAAGATTATGGCAGCAGTGGTTGCCAAAGCCTACCGTTAAATAAATAACGGTATTATTTTTTTTTACATTTTACGGTAAAATTATGGCAGCAGTGGTTGCCAAAACAGATTGGACAGATTATACTCAGGTGAGTTCAATTATAGAGTTACAATCAGACAACTGATTGGACTGATTATACTCAGGTGAGTCCAATTATAGAGTTGCAATCACATACAACTGTTTGGACTGATTCTACTCATTGGAGTCCAATAAACATCAACTTAATTAGATACCTAAATAAATGCCCAATTGCCAGATTGTCTAGTGCAGGCAGGTGGACCAGTCTAGTATCATCAATGAAGGGTATGCAAATCCATTCTTTTTTTAAAAAGGCCTGAAAATAACCTTAAGGAAAATGAAGGCCAAAGCCAGCCAGCCACCTAGCTAGGTAGCAACCAGTGAGCAGTACAATACAACAGTCCCTGTTTAAATACATGTTCAAGTGAACCATGTGACCCGAGTGATGAAGCATTTGGCAGGTGCAGGCAGTAAGTTAATCATTGCATGACAGCCCTTCCCTAGTAACACAGAACGTAAAGAGAACGTTTGACTTTTGGTTCTCTAAAGGTTGGGGTTATTACCAAACCAAAATTTACCACTTAGAAACGTTCCCTTTGGTTACAGTAAAAAACAAGCAGCCATTGGTTCCGGTTCGGTTCTGGATACGTTTCAGATACGTAATTTTTGGTTCTGTTCTGGTTCTCACTGGGTTGCCAGGAAAGTTTAATTTAAGTTCCCAGAACGATATATGTGTGGTTCCCATTCCATTCCCTCGCCGTTCTCTCACCGTACCTTTATTGCTTTTCATGTTTGTTCCCTCATCGTTCCCATATGGTTACCATAACCTTGATGGTTACATTATAGGTCTGGTCACGTCTGGTTCCCTAGACGTGCTCCTGATGTTCCCCCAACTTTGTTTATACTGTGTTGTTCAGAGCATAAGCAATGATGACTGTCCACCCGATTAAATCATATACGTCTACATATTAGTAACAGTATTTCCTCCAGATTTAATCATGTACATAATATATTTTTTAACTCCATTTCATTAATTTAACTCAACTTGGTTGGGTTGATCTAAGGTTTGGCTGTGCACACAACATCACACAAAAGATGTGGTGAGTGAAAGAAATAACTTGAGAACTTGTTACACCTTTGCCAGTAACAAGCAGGCCCTTCACAACCAATCTGTCCATCAGCGCCTGGCCAAACCTAATTACTTAGGGCTGGTATATCATGATTCAATTGCTTGCACCTGAAAAACTCCTAATCAATCTGGTCACATGGTACTCTTGAGCCTGTATATAAACCTGCTGTCAGAGTGCTTTAGTTATTTGCCTGCCTGCCTGCCTGCTGGCTGGTCAGCATGGCACAGCATAGCGCTTGTTTAACTGCTTTGCAAGCAAGCTAATAGCGCTTTTGGCTTATGGCATTTGTTAGCTACATCTTGTGCCTTGCTTTGTGAGCTAGTCAGTAACAGCACATGTTACATTGCTTGCGCCATTGTGCACTTGATGTAGATGGTATGATTATCTTTAAACTTCATTAAGGAAAACATTTGATACTAATCCCCACTAGATTGTGTTCATACATGCTCAGCTGATATTTCTCTCACATTGTGGTACAGTACGGCATAGACTGATATATAAAATATAGACATCATACATGTTTTCAGCAACTTTAATCATCATTCTAAGACAGCAGTGTGCCAAGCTGATGCCAGGCGCAGGGTGTTTCAGTGATGGTGGAGGATGGGAGGTCCTTAAGTACAATGATCAGGGTACCTCAACTATGGTGAGAGATAGTGGGGCAGGACCAAAGCACATTCACAATAATAAACAAGGTTGGGGGAACATCAGGAGCATGTCTAAGGAACCAAATATGCAACCAACAAGGTTAAGGGAACCATATGGGAACGGCAAGGGAACAAACATGACATGAACAGGAATAAAGTGACGGTGAGAGAACAATAAGGGAACGGAATGGGAACTACACATATAACATTCTAGGAACGAAAGTTAAACTTTCCTGCCAACCAAGTGAGAATGGAAAAATAACCAAAAATGACTCTCTGGGGACGTACCCAGAACTAAACTGGAACCAAGGGCTTGTGTTCCAGGAACCTTCGTAGAACTAAAAATTGTTAGTAGGGTTAGCACTCAGGTGAGGTCAGGAATTGATTGATAGATTGATTTGGATGGGGTAGAATGACAGTTTCAAATAGACTGGGCTACTTCTAAGAGCTCAAGGGATTACTGTCCCAGGTAGACCTTTTCAGATTATTCTAGCCTATAGGTATATTTTACACATTAAATGAGGCTAAACTGTAGGCTGTTACCGGAGAAATAATAAGTTACAGTGAATTACTGCAAAATGTGCAAACTGTTGCCATTTGCAGTCCTTAACTGTTGCACAGTTTATTCAGTTGCCAGCTTCATTGTTGTCAAATCTACAACGTGGAGGCACCTGGAGCCAAGCAGACAGGCAATATGTTTTCTGTGGAGTAATTAATATTCAATTCATTATAACCTCCATTGCTTTCTGTTGGATAGGAGGAATGCAAAAAAAGATATTCTGAATTTTGAAGAGGTTTACCGTGTCAATTTGCCTCTCAATCGAAAACTCTGATGGCAAAGCCTCAAAGTCCAATAAGGGAAAACATTATTGCGGTGGAGAATTTTTCGCAGGATGAACTACAACACATGCAGAGGGTTGTACTCTAAGTTAATACTCATTGATGGCTACTAATCAAATAGCGTGTTGACATCAAACTCTGCCTGTTACAACCAGCCTATCAGTGGTTTGACAAGTTACACCTGGAACAAGTGCAATCACAAGAGATCTATTGGATTAAAGAGGACAAAAAGCCTAACACGACCAGACAGAGCACCTACTTTTTGTAGTATACACAATGTGAAGAAAAGCAGAACAGAGTTCTTTGTCTGTTGGTTCACAATTTGGTTCACTAACAGAGGATTGAGTTTGGTTCACTTATAGGGGACTCAACAAAAATGGCTGCTCATGTTGCCAAAACATTTGAAAATTGGGGAGGCATGTTTTTCATAACTCTCAAGGGAGTTAAACATTAACTCTCTAGCTCTCTTAGCTCAACAACTCGGATCCAGAGGAGTCAAATAACACTCTGTAGTGTTGCTGCAACTCTTGATGTTTAGATTTTGGCTGAACACCAGTCTAACTCTGATCAATCGAACTCTGGCAAATTTGCTGTGTACATATGTGTACACCAGTGAAAAATAAAGTCATGTACCGTTTCTTGACTACTTCATCTTCACTTAACGGTATTTTCCAATATCTTTGTTTACAGAGAACAGTCCAGTATTTTCTACATATGACACCTGTCAAAAATAAAGTTATGTACCGCTTTTTGACTAAATAGTGGCTTGCCATATTTAGTACAGAGATAAACCGTTTTACATTTTACGGTCACTGACTGTTGCAATTTGACAGTTTTTTGCCGTAATTTCAACAGGCATTTTTTACAGTGTACCCTCAGGGTAATGTAAAACAACCTCAAAGGGGTATGCCACTATTTTGGGGCTTAATACAGTTAAAATCGTTGGCCAGGGTTTATAAAGGTGGTAAAGTGTCTTATTTTTCATGTATGCTGTTGTCTTGTTTTAAGAGAAGTTAATGTCGCTAAGCCAGTGAAAGTCAATGGATCCGTGTAGCATGTAGCAATACACGGATCCCTTGACTTTTACTAGCTTAGCGACACACTCCCTCTTTTAACTTGTCTTAAAGCAAGACAATGCTTAACATGTAAAACAAGACACTTTACCACCTTTATAAATTCCAGCCAACAATTTTAACTGTATTAAGCCCCAAAATAGTGGCATACCCTTTAAAATGTACCTCCAACATGTTAAAGGACCAGTTCAGTCATTTTCAACATGCCGTTGTAATGCTCTGACTACTCTGGACTTGTCAGTACCTGAGGTTCATTGAAAAGGGTTTCACCGAAAAATGTGGCATCACCGGGTACTGACAAGTCAAGGGTAGCGTGAGCAATACAACAGCATATTGAAAGCGACTGAACTGGTCCTTTAATGAGCAGGGTACGCCATATTCCTTTACCAAATATGATCATGTTTTCAGGTGAGTGGAGGATGGTGTTTCTCGGGAAATCAGGAGAAGGGAAAAGCAGCACTGGCAACACCATCCTGGGGGAAGAGGTCTTTGAAGTGCAGAAGTCCCCATTTTCAGGAACTAAACAGTGTCAGTCATGCAGCAGAACTGTCAACGGCAGGAAGATCACCCTGATAGATACTCCCGGATTCCTCGACCCAGATGAGGATGACTCAAACCTTAAGGATGAGACAGGGAAATGTCTGACATTGTGTTCCCCAGGGCCTCACGCCTTCATCATTGTTCTACAGGTTGCCAGAATGACAGCAGGGAAAATAGAAGTTATAAAACAGACTGTGGAATTGTTCAAATCAAAGGCTTTTAAACATGCAGTGATAGTGTTTACGCATGGGGAACAGCTGAATGTTTGGGGACAGACTATTCAGCAGTTTGTGGCAGGAAGACGTAGCCAAGCCAAGCCAAGTCAGAGAGAAAACGTGAAAAGAAAAACTCCTCTGATGGATCTCATTGATAAATGTGAAGGTCGCTTCCATGTCATAGACAATTATTACTGGAAGGAGAAACAGGAGGGTGAATACAGCAACAGAGGGCAGATAGAGAAGCTGTTTGACACCATAGAGAAGATGGTGCAAAAGAATGGAGTAGGGTATTACACAGGGGAGGACCAGGATACAATTGCAACAGGCACATTGACGATAAACACAGAGGAGATGTTTCTTAAGGAGTTTCTTTCGGAATCAGTATGACATAAGTCTCCAAGCCATGCCCTCTTTAGACATAAAGAAGAGATCCTAGATGGTGAATAACAATTGAGTTCACACTTTAGTACAGTAGTGCCAAAATGTTAATTCCTTTGTGTTTTTGCTTGGGAGCCCCTAGCTGGTCCAATCTGACCCTCTTTGACACCCATTCATATTTCTTTTTAGATCTTTCTTTTTAGGCCCATCAGGGAGCGGGACATATTTTGCATTGATGTCCTCTGAAAGTTATGTTAAATATCAAACGCATGAAAAGCACTCATGACTGGCCCACCATGTTGTATTGGTAACGCTTTAATAATGCTTAAATGCTCTAGCCCACCACAAAATGTCTTACAAAGGGTGACATGGATGGGGGAAATCGCTATGGACAAATATGAAGAAATCCCCAATTAAAACACACGGTCACAGCTCTGCCCTACTAAGGCAAAAGACAGTAACTCACCAGAGTGTGAAACTGAGAAAAATGATGTTAAAGTTATCTTAAAATAAATTAATGTCACCACAATCTGGTTATAGCTACAAAGCTGTAATTTTCACAGTTTGTAGTGTATGCCTGCCTACATCTATTCATAAAAAATAATTTTACAAATACTTAACCTTTGACCCTTTTTTGGAAGTTACTGTGTTCTGCCTTAGCATTGCCCCCGGAATGACAATTAGTCATACTAAGGCAGAAGACAGTAACTTCCATTTTAAATCTGAATAATAAGCAACAAATACAACTTTCACATATAATTTAAGCAGTATACACACTATTGGAGTCATTATGACAAAATGTCATGTTTATTAACATATAAATTGTTAATAATAATAATAATAATATAATTATAAATGGGTTTTGTGTGTGTATTTGTATTTCATACTACCGCAAATAGTGGTTACACACATTTCCAATCAGGCTGATCGTATTTCATAATTTCATAGTTTCATTTCATTTTTTTTAATTATTATTGACATGACTGAAATCTAAAGAAGGAGTTTTAACTGTTAACTGAAGTTACTGTGTTCTGCCTCAGTTTGGAACATCAGAGCTCCGGAATTCTGCAGGTCCAGAGCAGAAGGCAAAATGCACTAACTGAAGTTACTGTGTTCTGCCTTAGTTTAGCCAAAGGATTTCCAGCTTGTTTTACTTTACACCTTTTTTACCCTCAAAACAACTGATTTCAAACTCCATGTTTGTTCACATGATAAAACTGATGCTTATTATTGCAAATATGACAAAAACTCATTTTTGAAAAATTTGAAGTTACTGCCTTTTGCCTTAGCAGGGCAGAGCTGATCTACAACAATCTCAATATTCATTTCCCTATTGATGAACTGAATATCCCCTGTGTGTAATTTGTGCATGGTAATACAGATGAATCAGTGCTTACACCGCTACTTGATGTCCGTTGGAAGTGGAAATGCAAAGAGTATTTTTCCAAATTACCTTCCATACTCATGTATCACCATCTTGAGGAGACTGAACAGCTGCAAAAATGAGGACATTCTGGTTGGCACTACTCATCAGACCTAATCAACATCACCCATAGCAGCAACGACACGCTCAGCAATGTCATTCTTGCCATTCAATGCCAATATGGGTATAATATAGGTTGCATTGCTTAATTCTGTATATTAGCAGTCTGTGCCACTGTGTCTGCTTTGGCGTGTACATTATCTTCTCTATGTATTCATCAGATTTTCTCTGGGCATTCATGTGAGACTTTATGTTCATTAAAGGAGCACTGTGTACTATTTTAGTATTTTACTTCCTCCTTTTTACCTTTTTCATGAATACCTACCACCACCACAAAATTTCCAGTATTCATCATGACTGGGGAAATTGCACTTTCCATACATAGAAAGGTGGCAGTCATGGGTGAGTGGTTAGGGCGTCAGACTTGCATCCCAGAGGTTGCCGGTTCGACTCCCGACCCGCCAGGTTGGTGGGGGGAGTAATCAACCAGTGCTCTTCCCCATCCTCCTCCATGACTGAGGTACCCTGAGCATGGTACCGTTCCACCGCACTGCTCCCCATGGGGCGCCACTGAGGGCTGCCCCCTTACACGGGTGAGGCATAAATGCAATTTCGTTGTGTGCAGTGTGCAGTGTTCACTTGTGTGCTGTGGAGTGCTGTGTCACAATGACAATGGGAGTTGGAGTTTCCCAATGGGCTTTCACTTTCGCTTTCACTTATTAAGGTGATTCTTCTCCATGGTCGTCATTTTCAATTTCAAGAAACATATATTTTTAGCAGCAAATTTTACTGTAGGTTGGTCACACAAATAGATATTAGATCATTATTTAGTAAACATTCATGGAAACATAACATTTAGTAATTACCAGCACTGTTTCAATGAGTAGAATAATTGCTATACCTGCTCTGGCTGACATGAAGCAAACAAACAAATTAACAAACTGAATGTGTCCCAGACGCAGGTACAGGGTTACAGGGTTACAGGGGCAGTGTGTTACCATTAAGGACACACCACCATTAAGTTATTTTTAATCTCAAGTCCAAGCATATGTGATGCAATCTGGGAAAACCCTTCACATGGTGGGATTTTACATTTTTGAGATATTGTTACCATTTGAAAGTCAATTTGAAGCTCTTTCAATTTCAAGGTATTTTCGTTATTTTCATATCTTGTCTCTACCAAATGTTATACTTACCCAAAGTCAACTTAGTCGTTCGGAGGAATCCTGAGAAAAAACACTCTAAAGGTTGAGTATGGAGATTGTGGCCAGAGGAGGTATTGGAACTATGCAAGGCGATTGTGGCCACAGTGAGTATTGCAACTCTGCAAAGCGATTGTGGCCAGAGAAGTTATTGCAACTATGCAAGGCACTTGTGGCCAGAGTAGATATTGCAACTTAGGAAAATGTGAGGTTGATTATGGAGGAACTATGACTCCTTCGGAGGCTGGATAACCTGTCGCGCCACACATGTCACAAAAGGCTGTGCAGTGAGTCCCGTGCACTGCACTGCTGTAACGCACCCCCTCACCCACAGACAAACATTCCTGTTCTGAAAAGTTCAACACGTTCTGAACATTTTATCCGCTTTGCATTAAGTTGTCCAGACACTTGTCCACGGTGACGCAACATCGAAAGAGAAAAGCAGAGACTGTTCACAAATAACTGAATAAAGATTTCATTTTAAACAAAAACACAGCATTTGTATGAAAATGTGCTGGGTGACCACTGCCTAGGCCTATCCAGATGCACGTATAGCAACAATGAGAAAGAGAGGGAGAGACGGAGAGAGAGAGCGATTAGCGGCGTATCTCTGTGTGTGTGTGTAGTGTGTGTGTGTGTGTGTGTGTGTGTGTGTGTGTCGGGGAACATTTGAAGTGAAAAAACAACCCTCCCCCACTTCAGCATCAGATGTTGGTGGTCTACAAGTCAATCCTTGTTTACCCGATCTTGTAGCCTAGTATTCATGAAGTTCATAAAGCCATAATATCGGTAGCCTATTATAGGCTAAGATATCAAAAATCCCTCCGCAAATTTCTGCATTGCCTGAGTTCATAGGCTAAAACAACTTTATTTAGGCCTGACTTATTTAGCTTACTTTATTAGCATTATTTAGGCCTATTATCGTATTTAGGCTTTAACGTAGGCCTATTTTACAAAATAGGCCTATCCAAAGAAGGAAAAGAAAAGACAGACAAGTTGAGGCTTACTGATCGTAGCCTATTACAGCAAATCGAACATGCGCTTTATGAACACACTAGCCTGAGGGCAAACATCACGATTGAGATAACCAGGCCATGCCAGGAATTCAACTACCTGGGCACACACTAAAATACTGACAGACTACAATTGCTTGGATCTTCAGTGGGTTTCGTGGGTCCGGGGGGATGGGTGGTGATGGCACGCTTGATGTATTTCCCCCCCTGCATGCATGCACGCGGACACACAGGGTCGGGACATTCACCCAATACCATGAGCAAATGACTGAGTGCGGCTAAATATGCCTGTGATGCATAGCGTAGCCTAATTATTCACACATCACGTCAAGTCACAAATTAGTAGTCTCTTGCAGTTGACCTATGAGGTCATTCCAGCTGGAATCAGCAAATGGTCCCCACTCGACCCCCTCGGATTTGCTTGAATAAAATATATGTGATGGCTTAAACATCCAATAGAACATATCCACCATTGCAGATTTCAGCTGTGCATTCTTTTTCCACAAAAAAAATCTGTCAATAAGGACACCCCCTCCGCCTGTTTTGGTGTCACTGCCTGAGTGACCATGTTCAGAATCAATTATCTCCAAAACTATTTGTGGTGGGTCCATTATTTTTTCAGGGCTAAGAGTCATAGACCTGACAAGCATACATTACAATTTGCGGCACTGTATGTCAAATTACACCTAAATGCTGACCCTCTACTTTTCTTTGAAATTAAAATTGCAAGGGTTTTCAGATGTCCATAAAAACCTCAAATTTCAACATTCAAGGTTCATCCTTGGTACATGGTCAGATATGTTCCACGACTTTCACATCACATCATATTTAATATAAGGGTCCAATGGTTGTTGAGATGCAGAGGTCCAAAGATGGGCAAAAACTAATTTATACCATTATTTGGAGCAATATTCCCAATCTATGACACCAGTTGTGAACTTGCTGTTTGGTGTCTGAAAGAGAATATTATTATTATTAACATATCTAAAAATTGGGATAGTGTTTTGCCTTATTATTTTATAATGAATTTTAAATACTCATTCCTGTGAGACATACAGGTGTACCTTAGAAGCCCTGTTACCTTAGAAAGATTGGGTTTACTACACCTAAAACGAATAGCCAAGTCAGTGTACACTAAAACCTAAAATCTCTGATCCCAAATAGGTGATTTTATACTTGTTCAGCTCAGTATTTCAGTATTTCTGACTTAACCCTCAATTCCAGCCATAGAAGGTGGCCAATCCCCTTGATCTTTGTGTTCCATTTTCACACAAAGATGGCGGCTCATGGAGCCAATGGCATAGTTCCAAAATAGTTCCAGGAAGTCAGCATCATGGGAAGGAAACAATATTTCCAATATATGACAGCGGTTGTGAACTTTCTGTTCGTTGTTTCTCGAAGAGGATATTCTTATTAACAACATATCTAAAAATTGGGATGGTGTTTTGCCCCTTCATTTGTATAATGCCTTTTCAAATCTCAATGCAGTGTGGCATGCATCCCCTCAAATCCATCCAAAGTGGCGTCATGAAAAAAAAACACAATTTTTTAGAGCAATACCTCCAAAGTATGACACCAGCTGTGAACTTGTTTTTTGTTGTGTCTGGAAGAGGATATTTTTATTAACAACATAGCAAAAAAATAGAATGGTGTTTTGCCTCATTCCTTTTAATGATCGTAAAGCGCATTGCGGTGTGACATAAGCCTGTGATCAAATAGTGCAGAGGGAAGCAGAAGTGGGGATTTGTTCTGGGCCAAGGACATGGGTGAATAAAGATTGGGTACTCATTACATTGAATGCATTGGGAAAGGGTCTCTTCAGACGACTTTATCCCGGGCCCAGCCAAAGCAGTTAACACCCCTGCTTGTCCAGCTCAGTATTTCTGATTTTGTTTCTGGGATTCTGGCCTTATCTTTTTAAGTGTACTATCGGCCAGATGATCAAGTGACTACGCAACATGTTCTCACTGCCGCTACGTTAGCAATAAATTCAAGATGGTTGAGAGAAGTACCGTTTTGAGAGAAGTCATAAAAAAACAACCTCTGGAAATAAAACAAGGTGTTGATATGATTTCCTTGATGCAACCTTGACTTCCTTGATGGTGATTTAATATTTGAAAAAAAACCATGTATTAAACAAGTCAGGAATTTTTAATGCTCTGGCCTGTGACAAATTATTTTATACACACTTAACTTTCAATCACCAGCTGCATCTTATGAGTTGACTTCATAAGGTAGCTTGCCATTGTCATTGATGGTGCATTAGGTATCTGCATTCATATTGTTGTGTGCAACCATCCGTCATTGGTAATTCAATGAGGAACACCTGAATGAAACTTTCAAATGATACTTCATTGTCATTGTACAGGTACAATGGAATTGGTACCTTGAAGGACAATGACAACATAGGTATTGGTTTCAGTAAGGATACCACTACCATGCTCAGGGCACTTCGGTCAGGGGAGGATGATGGGGGGCGGGAAGTTCTACAATCAGGATACCTCTTTACAAACTGTCTCCTCCTATGTGTCATCTCTAATCAACTTTTACTTTCCTATGCGACCATAAAACAGTCCCACCCCCGCCAACAGTCACCACGACAGAGGTACCCTGACTGTAGAACTGTGCCCCGCCCCCAATCCACCACCATATCTGAACGCTTTTGCATGCTGCAAAGCTTCCTTTCGGCTTCTGTCATCTCACCTGGATCAATGTGATGATGAACTTTACAACACTGCATGAAAAGAGGAATTTGTGGATGAGTTTTGCACCTTAAATTGCCTCATACCTCAAGCCACAGCATTTGCGGCTCCCCCATGCCCCCCTCCTATCCCCTTCTTAGGAGAGTCTTTAATATGTAAATGCCAGTGATCAGGTCGGGAGCTGCCCCAGTCAATTTCAAGTGGGGTGGGGTGGGGTGAGGTCAGATGGGTGGGAGGGAGTGGGGGGTCGGCAGGCCTGTTTCTAGGATTTTGGGGTCCCTAGGCAACGGGATTGTTGGGGGCCCTAGGGCATTTTTTGGCCTTTTACTAAAATGTGTGTGTGTGTGTAGGCTATGTTTTTTCACGCTGCCCAGTGGTGTTTTTCAGAATCACTAACCATTAAACCAGGGGTAGGGAACCTATGTCTCGAGGGCCCTTGAGGCCGTTTTATCCGGCCCCTGATATCATTATAATGTTTTGCAACTTCACAGGAATCTTAGAAATTACATTTCCAATGCAATTAAGTTATATTCAGGGGACCTAGAAAAGGTGGGGACTGTTTTAACCCTGTGAAACCTGAACCATGAAAGCAATGAGAGAAAATTATATTTTTTTGGAATTTGCTTCAATATTGGTCCCTTATAAGAAATGTAAAAAAAAAATTCAAAATTTTGTTAAGGTCACTGAGATATTTGATGCATCATATATGATGCATCAGGCTTTAAAGGGAATGAAAATTCCAATTTCATGACCATTGAAAAATGACTTTTAATGCATTTGCATCTTTTTTTTTATTTAAAAAAGTTGTCAGACAATTTAATTTGAGGATTATCTTTAAATATTTAGTGAGATCCTGCCATTTTTGTAAGCCTATCCTTGTTTTAGCAGGACCATATTTTACATTTCCCACAGCCTGGTTGGGTAATTTTTTAAAATCTATGTAAAAACATAGCTGATCGAATGCTTAACAACCTATTTATGAGTGTAATATAGATCATTATTCATTTTTGATGTGTAATTTGAATATATGGGTCCATTACTACAATTGGACCATTTCTCCATTCACTTCAATGCATTTTTTACGAGATCATAATTTCAACATTTTGCATTACATTTTCAAAATCGCAAGTAAAACGTGTTTCTTAAGGCAATATCTTTGTCTTGAAGTAAAACAACTTGTGTGTTTTGTTAAGCGATCGTCGTGTTATGCTTTGTAAGTTTCCCTATGGAGCAAATGCATTGATGGCTGACTTCCTGCCACCGCCGGATGGTGCTTATATGTCTCATCAGTTTTAGCACGATCTCTCTGCAACACGGTGTAAAAATATAAACTCTTCCTTGATTAATTGCACAAAGCAAGTGTTCAAATTAAAGGATGTAGAGTTATATTTCGGAAATTTGTACACAAACCTTTTGCAATTTGTCGATATCTCAGCGTCGGTCAGGGAAACCGCTTCTACTCCATTTTTGCATTTTTCGCCGAGCTGTGATCAACTTGTTGTTGACCGCTGCTCTCTTGTGGCGGTTTCCGCGTACTGCAGGACGTTTGGAAATGACACGCAGGATGTTTTTGAGATGGATTTTTTTTTGTGTCAGCGTGGAGAGGGCTTTGAATTTGATGCATCATAGATGATGCATCCGGCGCGATAGGGTTAAAGGTGTCTACCTTAAAGATGTCTATATGTCTATATAGGCCTAAAGGTGTCTATATAGGCCTAAATTTTATGGGGAAATCCTGATTTGTGTTCATAGTACGGCCCCCGGAGGATTTTATGACCATGGTAGGAATTTGAAGTGGCCCCTCGAATGAAAAAGGTTCCCCACCCCTGCATTAAACATTTCTACTAGCCACAGCTTTGCTGCCAGTACATTTTATTATGATACTATAAGCTCAGAAATTAAGTTGATCAAACAATTTGATCTGTGCTATAAACATTTAAATGAACCTACAGAATAGGCTATCAAAATAGAATCATCTGAATGATCTTTCTTGGACATACATTTTGAAGTGACCCTTCGAATTAAAAAGGTTCCTCAGCTGCTTTTGAGGAAAAACATCAATGTGCTTGGCCACTCTGGTTTTTAAATGGTATTCTGAACTAAAGCAAGGATTGTTCAAGTTAGTTGAAAATAGACCGTCTCTGGTTAAATTAGTTCTACACCAAGCCTTTAGGTGGTAGTAAAACGAAAACAATGCGAATTCCACACACAAGCCACAAAGAAGCCATCAGCCGCGGTCAACAGCACCTTCCTGTTTGAACAGAACCACGCGTTGTCTGTGTGGTTTACAAGTTTCTTGGCGATATGGGGGGAAGTTCCTCACATACCAACGGAAAATGGGCTTCATATACATGTAAGTACATTTTACTCAACTGTGGTTTAAAGTTTCAGTACTCAAGAGCGATTGAATAGCTCCTCTGAACACAGATCCGCCATTGCTAAGTTATGGCACAGCCGCTTTACATAGCTGGTAGCTCAAGTCCCCTCAATGTGACTACACTAGTTGCTGCTGTACGCTAGGAAATTCTGATGACTTGCGAGCATCGTAATGACAAAATGCTGTGGTGAAACAGTGAATATGTTAACTATACTTGTTGATGGTAAATTGTTTGACATTGCTCATTCTCAGTTGCCTTTTCCCTGCCTAAAGATAGACAAAGGCTACCGTTAGCATGCTATTGCGTTAGCTCATCAACTAGATGCTGGACACTGCTCATTTTTCACGTCTGCCCGGCATTTCGCTGATGAACTAACGCTTAGACGCCTTGCCAATGTATTTTACAGCGGCAAAAAAGCATCTAGGTGACGTTGGAAAGACTGGTGTGCCGTCTGGGTATGTTGGTTTTCAGTGCTGGGCAGTAGCGAAGCGACTAGTTTAATTACATTCTCTAGTAGCTTGGTCGTAGCGTCACTATCGAGTAGCTAACATCCCTGTAGTTAAGCTATTTTTCCTCAAGTAGCGACGTAGTCTACAAAAGCTACAATTTGTCCCCCATCGATTTTACTCAATGATTTTTGTTTTACTTTCTCTATCCTGAAACCTAGGCAGTCACACAGGGGTTCCAAGACCCACCTGCGTAAAATCAAGTCAAAGGTGGGATATAATTTAGTTCCATGCTACTTTGAAACGGTGGTAGATGGACACTCCCAACTGAGATCGCTCCCGGACGTGCAGTCCCAGGTGTTTCTATCACTCCCGGACGTGTAGTCCCACCCGATTATATTTCACGTATTATCATACACTGCCACATACAAGCAATTTAGGGTTAGGGTTAGGTTTAGGGTCAAGGTTAGGGTTAGGGCTAGAAACAAAAAACTAACATCAAAAAGATAACTAGCTCCGTTATATGGCGGTGGGACCGATAGTCTGGCTAGTGGGAGCGAGCCGACAGGGGAGCGTCCTGCGTTGGGAGCGTCAATCAGGGAATCCTTTGAAACACCTTGCCCTTTCACCAAACCGACCGATTCTTCCTTGTTGCGTTCTATATTATGAAAGCTAACCGTGAGTAGTTCTGGCGGCAGCTCTCAGTAACGCGAGCCCAATGTATCAGCGCGAGCTCAGTGTCGACCAGAGTGGTCAAGTTGAGCACGCCACCCCGAAATCAATGTGAAATACCCTGCCATTTGCAACAGTAGGCAACCTGTCCTTTAAAAGTATGGGTCCTCAAAACAGCACTTGTTGCACAAATAAGTGTAGATGGCCTCTTCAAGAAATTGAAATTATGTATGGTCACTTTTTCTTATTGTTTCACGTGGAGGACCTTGTCTAAATAATGTAGGCTAGTTTATGTCCATGTATTATATTAGGACCCAAGGTTAATGGGTTATTCTATTTACCATGTTTTCACAGGCTGCTGTCTCATAATATGGCGAAGACGAGTCACCTGAAGGCCTAACTCGCCATAGAAGACTGAAAGAATGTAAGATTAACTTCTTTGTGACCAATATGACTTGCTCATTGATACATTTGCTATGTCAATATGAGGTGCATGGCAAAGTATTTAATTTATTTGTCTCGCTTCTAGGAGCTGTAGAAACAACAGGGTGTTCTTTTTCAGGGTATTCTTTTTTATAGAACTGGACAGGTCATTTATTCGTTCCCCTTGTTTTTTGAAGTGTCCTGCAGGATGCTGTGTCCTGCAATCCTGTGCTACAGACGCGTGTGGAGGTCAACCCGAAATGGGCACAGTCTCAGAGTGAAAGAGGGTAAGCTTAACCTATAGCCTACGTCAGGGTCGGGGAACGTTTCTCATTCGAAGGGCCACTTCAAATTCATCCGAGGGGCCGTAAAAGTCCTCCAAGGGCCGTACTATGAACACAAACCAGGATTTTCCCCTTCACTTTAGACCTATATTGAAGGCAGCCACATTTAAACAAACACCACCTTCTTCAGCTTCCCTGAATATAACTTAATTGTATTGCAAATGTATTTTCTAAGGTTCCTTTACAAAATATGTCATATTTTATGTGAAGCTGAATAACATTAAAATTATATCGGGGGGCCAGATAAAACTGCCTCAAGGGTCGCAAACGGCCCTAGAGACATAGGTTCCCCACCCCTGGCCTACATTGTCAATATGACTTGTGCTACTTTATAGATAAGTAATCAATGCTGTGCATTGCTATGTTTTGATTTATTTTCTTACATCCTACAGATCCTGGCAGGGAGACGGTAGTGTCCTGCAGAATGGTGATGGGCCAATCTTACAAGAGACCACAGAAAACTGATATAGTGTAAGATTATCCCTGTTGGGCTCAATAGGTCTTGCTTATTGACATTTGCTATGTCAATATGAGGTGCATGGCAAAGTATTTATTTATTTGTCTCGCTTCTAGGAACTATAGAAACAACAGTGCCTGCTGCAGTATAACGAGGACACCCTGAGCAGAGAGCTCCAATAGACCCAGGTCCAGTGTCTTGGCAGGGTGAAATGGCACTGATATGGGTATGTACTAATGTCAGTTAAAATGAATGAATGAATGAATTAATTCTCATATCTGAATAATGTGAACACTGGATTTACCACACACACACACACACACACACACACACACACACACACACACACACACACACACACACACACACACACACACACACACACACACACACACCCTACACTGTAAAAAAAAATCTTGTCAAAATTACGGTGAAAAACTGGCAGCTGTGGTTGCCATTTTTTCACCGTATAAAACACAGAGATCTTGTATATGGATTTACGGTAAGGTAAATTAAGACTTGTAGAATCAACATTTTCAAGATGTTACAATAAAGGGGAGTTACTGTTTAAATAACAGTGACACTCATGTAGGCTCTTGGTATACAGCTGTATAATTAACAATGCAACCCTGTTGTTGTTAACCTTTTAAGCGCCAAAGTCGCAGAATTGCGATGGTACGTCATCATGAACAAAAGCGCATGTAGATCAAACCAGCGGTCTTAATAGTGTTCATCCTCCCTACCAGTAGTTGGCAGACATGCTACCCTTTCAAACAAGACTACGATTGCGTCATTTTGTAGTTCACAGAGTCTTTGGTGAAGCAGTAAAAGACGCGACCTGTGACGCGACCACAAAATGCGGAAGTAGCCACTTTGCGTCTGTGACTCGAGGCGTGCGAGTTGGGTTTGTGTTGTTATCAGTGAACTATCAGCGAGCTATTTCATCATGGCTAGTGAGAAGTTGAATCGTGATGAAGTTCTGAGCATGTTATTTGCCTATTCTGACTCCGAAGGACAGTTTTTATCTCACGAGGAGGATAATGATCGGACGAGCACTCTTTGTTTACCGTGGCGAAACTCTGAAGGCAGTGATGCCGACATGCGAAGCAAGGATGTTCTCTAAGCACACACACACACACATTGAAACTCATTCGGTGACTTTATCCGATCTCAAGTGAGTCGGTGGTAGTGGCGAATGCAGTCGTAGTGTCCATACAGGTATTGGTGGAGGAATTAGGGGTGAGAGAAGTGGGTCTGGTATGTTAGCTTGCGCTCACTCCATTCAGCCCCGGGTGATGCGGGTAGCCACCTATCCGGACGCAAACGCAATAATCCTGGGATCAGACAAACACTGTTCACCAAGCAGCACACACGCACTCATTCTGTCCCTCTTTCTGACTTCTACTGGGTGGATGGCAGCGGCTAACGTGGCCATATCTCCGTATGGAGAGGTTTTGGTAATAGAACGCACGGTGAAGAGAAGACGCATAGGCAACCCTAAAAACATGAATGTTTTAGACTCGTTGTTGACAATCAGACTGGTCACAGCGTTTTGACTGTCTTTGTAAGAGTTATACAAATCAGTAAAACAGCAAATAAAGACGAAAGAGGTGGCGATATATTTCTCTCAAACGGGGGAGAGGGTGGAAGGGCGCTGCGCTCTCCATGCGAGGGGGCGGGGATTGTGTTCCTGATCGGCTTCAGGTGTCAGGCTATAACGTAGCCTAATTACGTTGGACACAATACTATGGACATAATACTTGTGATTTCATACCCATTATGTTGACAGTTTGCCCATTAGTTTTGTGAAATGTAAGTGACAAACTGTAGAAGTCACTGAGCTAGAGTGTGCCATGATCAACCATTTTACTGCCTATACAGCGCCTGCTCCAAAGGCCATAGTAGGCTATACAGATGTAAAAATAGGCATACATATGAATTGAATATGTGTGTGCTGACCCTTTCTGTGAAAGTTTCACAAGCTAAAAAGGTACAGGTTACAGATACAAACATGTTCGGCCCTCCAGGCAAAAGTAGTAATTGTTGCATTATATATTTCAATATTATTGCATTATATTATTGCAATATTACAATATATAATATATATATTCTGCCTAAAACTATTTATTTCCTTGACCATAGTGTATGTGCACTACGTGATAGTAATGGAATGTCAAATATTGCTAAATAAATTCAATAATCTATTGAAAATTATCAATATTTTCCAAAAATTATTAAAAATTCAAAATGGCCGCCACAATATGACGTCATAATATGCAAATTAGGTATGCATATTTACTCCCAAAATAATCTTGGGGTCATCCCCAATATTTGTCTAATTGACAGTCAAGCTCTATCTGTTACCAGTGTCAAGCCACAGTCATTTGAATTTATCATGCCAACATTCAGCTTTTTTGAAAAATAAATTGTGGCGCTTAAAGGGTTAAGTGAAATACTAACCATTCCACAGCATTCATTTGCCTATTTTACTGTCAATTTCTGTTAAAACAACAGAAATTATTCATGCCTTGACGGTATGACTGTTCAATTTACAGTATAAAGCATTTCTTTTTAAGGTGAGTCTCTATTCATTCCACAGAATTTATTGCTAAACCAGCAGCACAATTGTGTTGCTCAGGCGTAGGATTCAAAGTTTATATGTGTTGCATTTAAGTGGAATTCCCATACATTTCACATAATAGGTGAGTCCTATAGAGTTACAATCAGACAACTGATTGGACTGATTCTACTCACTGAAGGGTATGAAAATGCATTCCTTTTTTGAAAAAGGCCTGAAAATAACCTTGAGTAAAATGAAGGCCACAGCTAGCGGGGCAAGCACGCTAACAAACAAGCTAGTTAGCCAGCCATACAGCCACCCTTACAACGTGACCTGCTAGCCGGGCCGGCCAGGTGAGGGCAGGCCGGTCGGCCGGCCGGCCTTACAGCCAGTCAGCCAGCTAGCTAGCTAGCTGCCAACCAGTGAGTAGCACAATGCAACAGTCCCGGTTTAAATACATGTTCAAGTGAACCATGTGAATCGAGTGATGAGGCATTTCGCAGGTGCAGGCAGTAAGTTAATCATTACATGACAGCCCTTAGCACTCAGGTGAGGTCAGGAATTGATTGATAGATTGATTTGGATGGGGTAGAATGACAGTTTAAAATAGACTGGGCTGTTTCTAAGAGACTGAATCAAGGGATTACTGTCCCAGGTAGACTTTTTCAGATTATACTAGCCTATAGGTATATTTTACACATTAAATGAGGCTAAACTATAGGCTGTTACCGGAGAAATATATAAGTTACAGTGAATTATTGCAAAATGTCCTTAACTGTTGCACAGTTTATTCAGTTGCCAGCTTCACTGTTGTCAAATCTACAACGTGGAGGCACCTGGAGCCAAGCAGACAGGCAATCTATTTTCTGTGGAGTAATTAATATTTAATTCATTATAACCTCCATTGCTTTCTGTTGGGTAGGAGGAATGTAAATAAGGATATTCTGAATTTTATAGAGGTTTATTTTGTCAATTTGCCTCTCACTCGAAAACTCTGATGGCAAAGCCTCCAAGTCCAATAAGGGAAATGTTGCGCAGGATGAACTTGAACACATGCAGAGGGTTGTAATCTAAGTTAATTGATGGCTAATAGCATGTTGACATCAAACTCTGCCTGCTACAACCAGCCTATCAGTGGTTTGACAAGTTGCACCTGGAACAAAAAGAGGACTCAAAAAGCCTAACACGACCAGAAAGTGCACCTACTTTTTGTAGTATACACAATGTGAAGAAAAGCAGAACAGAGTTCTTTGTCTGTTGGTTCACAATTTGGTTCACTTACAGAGGATTGAGTTTGGTTCACTTATAGGGGACTCAACAAAAATGGCTGCTCATGTTGCCAAAACATTTGACATTTGAGGAGGCATGGTTTTCATAACTCTCTGGGGAATTAAACATTAACTCTCTAGCTCTCTTAGCTCAACAACTCCGATCCAGAGGAGTCCAATAACACTGTGTAGTCTTGCTGCAACTCTTGGTGTTTAGATTTTGGCTGAACACAGTCTAACCAGTCTGATCAATCTAACTCTGACAAATTTGCTGTGTATATATGACACCAGTGAAAAATAAAGTCATGTACCGTTTCTTGACTACTTCATCTTCACTTAACAGTATTTTCAAATATTTCCTTTTCAGTGAACAGTTAAGTATTTTCTACATAAGACACCAGTGAAAAATAAAGTTATGTATCGTTTCTTGACTATTTCATCTTCACTTAATGGTATTTTCCAATATTTTTTCGTTTACAGATAACAGTCCAGTATTTTCTACATATGACACCTGTCAAAAATAAAGTCATGTAGTGCTTTTTGACTTAATAGTAGCTTGCTGTATTTAGTACAGAGACAAACTGTTTTACATTTTACGGTCACTGACTGTTGCAATTTGACAGTTTTTTGCCGTAATTTCAACGGGCATTTTTTACAGTGTAGGCATAGATGATTTGGACCCGAGGTTACTTTTACCACAGCTCTGGCACATTAATTTTCATTTGTTTAATAACTGGTCAGGTAATTTATTCATTCCCCTTGTTTTTTTTTTGTTTTTTTTGTAGTGTCCTGCAGGATGCTGTGTCCTGCAATCCTGTGTGCTGTGCTACAGACGCGTGTGGAGGTCAACCCAAAATGGGCACAGTCTCACCACAGAAGAGTGAAAGAGGGTAAGCTTAACCTATAGCCTACGTCAGTGGTGGGGAACCTTTCTCATTCAAAGGGCCAATTCAAATTCACCCGAGGGGCCGTAAAAGTTCTCCAAGGGCCATACTGTGAACACATACCAGGATTTCCCCCTTCACTTTAGACCTATATTGAAGGCAGCCACATTTAAACAAACACCACCTTCTTCAGCTTCCCTGAATATAACTTAATTGTATTGCAAATGTATTTTCTAAGGTTCCTTTACAAAATATGTCATATTTTATGTGAAGCTGAATAACATTAAAATTATATCGGGGACCAGATAAACCGGCCTCAAGGGTCGCAAACGGCACTCAAGACATAGGTTCCCCACCCCTGGCCTACATTGGCAATATGACTTGTGCTACTTTATAGATAAGTTCTCAATGCTGTGCATTGCTATGTTTTGATTTATTTTCTTATATCCTACATATCCTGGCAGGGAGACATAGTGCATGAGACCATAGAAGACTGAAATAGGAGATTATCCCTGTTGGGCTCAATATGACTTCCTTATTAATATATTTGCTATGTCAATATGAGGTGCATGGTGAAGTATAAATTTGTTGGTTGTTTCTACAGCTCCCAGAAGTGAGACTGAGTGCCTGTTGCAGTATGACGAGGACGCAGTGACCAGAGACCTTCAGTAGACCCTGCTGGCATGATTGGCGTCTGAAGAACATGAAATCAACAGCAATGTTTATAATGTTGTACATACCTGTATAGTCTGTATTAAAAGGCAGTACCTGTAGTATTTTTCCTCTTACTTTCATATTTACCACATATTTACTATGAATTGACAACTTTTACTAAAATCCATTTTTGTATGTGCCCTTACTAAAACTATCCTTAAACCTAACCTGTCAGAGATGTAACAACAACCTGCTCTTAGCAATGTGGCAGCAGTCTACTTGGATGCAGCGGGGAACATAGAACCCTTTTTTGAAAAAGCATTGTATGTTTCTGAGTTTTATGAATTGTGCCCTTCCCAAACATCATGCATAGGCTAAGCGTATCTATGACACGCTGATTTGAACTCACTATCGCGTGTGTCCAATACGCATTTTCAAGTTAAGTCGTGCTCCACAACGCCCTGTGACAGGTTAGGTTTAGGGATGGTTTTGGTTTAGGCACAATTTAGGTAGAAATTCGCCTAATCTCGCTGTTCTTGGCAAAAGTAAAGCAGCAGAAACATTACTTCACTGACAGGTTAGGTTTAGGGGTGGTTTTGGTTAGGGCAGAGCAAAACATATTTGCGTTTAGTAACAGAAATGCGCTGTGACAAAACAAAATCGCCGACACGGCGGGAAAACTGCGCAAACCTCGTCACTAGTCAAAATGCGTCGCACCATGCACTAGCGTGCGATACGTACGCTAAAGCATGATGACAGCCTGCCCAAACTTAACTTGAAATGTTTCCTAGTTGTACATTTGTGACATGAGTGCTGTGTACATCACTGCATATATAGTATATTGTCTGCAGGGTATGTGTGTAGTTGCATGGTTCTTGTCAAAGTGTGTGTACATTGTTTGGTGTGATATTAAAAGCGTTTTTAAAAAAATCATTTTCATTTCATTCATTTTCATTTTATCAATAAATTCACATCATGCATGCTAAAGCCCCATCACAGTGCAGCCTATAATGATGTGAATATAATGATGTGAATATACAAAGTAAAATCAACCTAGGTATATTACTAATGGGTCATTCCACGCCAAATCTCCGAATCATCCCGCACGACCATCTCAGATTTGGCAGAAAAAAATCAAGGAGGTTCACAAACGTCCCAATAGGAAAAGTGCAAAATTATAGCTCTCAATTCCTCATAGTTTTTTCATTAAAAATGTTTTTGTCAGGTACCCCCCTGACTCGTTCGGAACAGAGTTCTCAGAGAGCCCACTTTCAGATTGCCGTATCCAAAAAACTGCTTTAAGTAGGTCCTTACAAATTTCAAGGGGTAACATTTGGAACATGTACTTGTGAAATGTCGATTTTCACTTATCCTCTTGTCATTTACCACCGTTTTCTGGGGGCCTAAAGTTGCTTGAAAAATTCTCACCTTTGAATTTGTGGGCATCTTTGAAGGACTGTGGTAAGCACAGTTTTAAAGACAGAGGTTTGATATGGACACTGTATGTTCCCAACCATTCTGTGCATGTTGTGTTGAAAGACTGATCTTCTGCGATGAACAGTTTAGATTATATGAAGTCTTTAAAATGGAAAAACTGAAACTTGGTGCCATCTTTGCCATGTCATTAAAAAAAATGTCACGACTCACCACCATATTATCAACAGTTTTGGAAAGATTAGATGTCTGTTCTTAACATTTCCAAAAACTGTGATGGTATTCTGCCTCATTTGGTCACAATGATTTTTCAAAAACCCACTGTTGGGTGACTTCCATAGCTCCTATGAAACATTGATATTAGTGGCATCTTCTCCATGTTATACAAAAGAAATGACAGAACTCACCACTATGACATTTACAGTTTTAGAAAGACTCAATGTCTGTTTTTAACATATCCAAAAACTGAGGTGGTGCTCTGTCTCATTTTTTAAGAATGGACTTGTAAAAACGGCTGTGTGACATCTTCAGCTTTCTGCTCTATTGAGGTGGGGCCCCTGCTCTGATCTTTGCAGGCTACACGGGGGCCCTATCTACCAGTATTTGCCATGAGGCCCTATGTACAATTGTTCCGCCACTGTGAATGACTTGAGCAATTTGAGTCAGACATTTTTGATACAAGATATTTGACTTGAGCATTTTCGACACACTCAATATAATACGGCAAAAAAGTAAAAGTGGCTGTTGACAGAGTTTTTCTTCAGCTTTTTCTGAAACTACATTTCAGTAATTCAAAGGTTATAGACGTGCGTAAACTTCATCTTTAGGCACTGAAAACCAAATACCGGAATAAAGTGATGAAATGTTGAATCACTGAAACATCCCCATAGATCTTGAAACAAGTACATCCTGACTATCACCACAACTTAATGCTTTTTATTACAATTCATAACAATCTTTATTAACTTGTTTACCAACTTTCATGCAGTTCTGAGGTCTGCTGTGGATTACTTTGGATTGTGTAGAGATATTACCTCTCATGTGATTATTCTTTCTACATATGATTTGTGTTTTCCGTCATGTACACATGTATGTCCATTTGTGCAAATTCATCAGGGTTAATGTAGAACATCATACACTGATGCTTGCATTGCTAAGCTCTGTGACAGAATTGACCCTTGATGAGCATTCTGTTGGTATTGCAGTGGTCTAGCACCATGCTCAGCGTAGCTCAGTCATGGTGATTGGAGGGGCAGGACAGCTGTTTAGTCAGGATACCTCCTTATGAACAGTCTCCTCCTTTTGCACCATCACTGTTTTTTTTCCTCTTCTCCATGATAATAAAAGTGTCCCACCCCCCCAAAAAAACCATGACAAAGGTGACCTGTTCATAGAACTTGGCCCCGCCCCAGTCCTAACCATGACCGAGGAACCTATCGCATTGTATTGGTCCATGGCAAAGGTCTGCATGAGGAAATAATTGATATGCACCTCTATTCACAGAGCAAAATTACAGAAGTCATGTGAAATTTGAAATGTATTGAAGTGAAATATTTATGTCTGAGTAAGGGCCAGAGTTGCCTGAAACGTCACAAGATTATAACAAAGTAAATGAGGGCATCGATATTGCGTTTCTTTTTTCATTATTTCTTTATCAAGACATCTTCACAGCTAAAAGAAATTTGTTTAAAATAATCATATCCTGAAATAAAGTTTGGCAAACATCCTGTATCAAGACAATGTCTTAACAATGCTACTTTACCAATCAGAATGATTCAATTAATTTATCACTACTGCAATTCAAGACTTACTTTATGGTATAATAGCAAAATGTTAACTCCTACAGTGTTGAGGTTTAAACACATGGCCATAACCTTTAATTCACAAACATTTAGTTACCAAAAAGAAAAATAATAGAAAAATAGAAATAGAAATAGAAATAAATAGAAAAAGAAAAATAATAATGGTATATAAATCACTCAACTGTTTCTTATTGTGTGCTTCAAAAATACTCAAGTCACATTTCTTGTATCAAAAATGCCCAAGTCAAACTGCCTGTCATTCACTGTGTCAGCCCAAATAGATTGGCACCCAAAAGTCTGCAAAGGTCATGATTATGGCCCCTACCACAAATGCAGGAGGGCCCTGGACAAATGCTCTGCTTGTCCCCCTATAGCTCCGCCCCTGGTAATTCATGCGACTTAGGCATTTTCACAGGAGCTGCTGATGTAACAGCAAACTGGTTTTTCAAGAGTCATTACAAGACATTGATGCAGAACACCATCCCAGTTTTTGGATATGTTACAAACAGACATCCTATCTTTCCAAAACTGTTCAGTTAATTGTGGTGATTGCTGTCATTGTTTTGGTATAGCATGGCAAAGTTGCCCCCCAATATCAGGTTTTCATAGGAGCAGTGGAAGTCACACAACAGTGGGTTTTAAAAAAATCATTGTGACCAAATGAGGCAGAATACCATCCCAGTTTTTGGATATGTTAAGAACAGACATCTAATCTTTCCAAAACTGTTGATAATACGGTGGTGAGTCGTGACATTTTTTTTAAATAACGTGTCAAAGATGACACCAAGTTTCAGTTTTTCCATTTTAAAGACTTCATATCTTCTAAACTGTTCATCGCAGAAGATCAGTCTTTCAACACAACATGCACAGAATGGTTGGGAACATACATTGTCCATATCAAACCTCTGTCTTTAAAACTGCACTTACCAGAGTCCTTCAAAGATGCCCACAAATTCAAAGGTGAGAATTTTTCAAGCAACTTTAAGCCCCCAGAAAACGGTGGTAAATGACAAGAGGATGTGTGAAAATCCACATTTCACAAGTACATGTTCCAAATGTTACCCCTTGAAATTCACAAGGACCTACTTAAAGTAGTTTTTTAGATACAACACTCTGAAAGTGGGCTCTCTGAGAAGTCTGTTCCAAATGAGTCAGGGGGGTACCTGACAAAAACATTTTTAATGACAAAACTATGAGGAGTTGAGAGCTATAATTTTGCACTTTTCCTATTGGGACGTTTGTGAACCTCCTTGATTTTTTTCTGCCAAATCTGAGATGGTCGTGCGGGATGATTCGGAGATTTGGTGTGGAATGACCCATACTATGATGTGAAAGTCATGGTACATATCAGACCATTTACCAAGGATGAACCTTACATGTAGAACTTTGAGGTTTTTACAGACATTTGGAAACCCTAGAACATATGATATCTACAAAAAGTAGAGGCACATTATTACGGTGTGATTTGACTTACAGTGCTGCAAATTGTAATATATGATATTCATTCACAGCTGAAATCTCAGGACTCTTAGCCCTGAAAATATAATGAATCTGACACAAATAGTTCTGGAGATAATTGAGTCTGAACATGGTCACTCATTCAATGTCGCTAAAACAAGCGTAGGGGGTGTACTTATTTACAGATTTTTTGTGCCAAAAGTATCCAGAGCTGAGTTCTGATATTGTGGATATGATCTATTGGATGTTTAAGCCATCACATACATGTTTATTCAGGCAAATCTGAGGGGGTTGAGTGGGAGTTTTTTTCCAAAATTTGCTGATTCTAGCTGGAATGACCCTATGCCAAATTAACGTCCTCCCTGTAAGGCTGCACTAATTCAAACAGGTAGAGAAGTCAGCTTAGCCTCTAGCCAAAGTCTATAAAATGTAGCCTATTTTTTGTAATTTCCAATTATCTAGGCTATGTTTACGATAACGATTTGTTGCGCTATGACGGTGCTCAAGACAAGTTGGATCATAGTCATCTCAAAAGCTCCCATTAAAAAAACTGCTGGGTTGTTACACCGGGAAGACCGCCGTCTTCTCTTTGTTGTCTAAATTGTAACAGTTTAAATGCCTCATCTCCAAGCAGCACAATCGAAACTATTGGCTATCTAGCTTGTGAGTTTGGCTGGTATTCAACAAGACGAGTCAATTGGAATTAGGTCTTGCGAAGAGTGGAAAATACAGGCTACGTCGCGTGTGTGTGTGGGCGAGAGAGGGAGAGAGAGAGAGCGAGAGAAAGAACTTTTCCCCCACTTGTCCCCCACCCATCGCACAACGTGAAAGTTGAAATGTGTGTAGCCTATGCTTAAATAGGCCTACTGCCTAAACTGTAACAGTTTAATTGCGTGCTCTCCAAACAGAGAGAGAGTGTGTGTGTGTGTGTGTGTGTGTGTGTGTGTGTGTGTGTGTGTGTGTGTGTGTGTGTGTGTGTGTGTGTGTGTGTGTGTGTGTGTGTGTGTGTGTGTGTGTGTGTGTGTGTGTGTGTGTGTGTGTGTGTAAACTACTGTGAGAAGATCACAGTAAACTGTGAGGATGGCCACAGTAAACTACTGTGAAATGAATGCAATTAGTAGCCAGTAATTCCCTGTGACATCACGGGAATATTTTTTACTGTGTTGATTTCACAGTAACAAATTATGGCAGAATATCACAGTATGTTACTGTGAAATGAATGCAATTAGTAGCCCGTAACTCCCTGTGAGTTCACAGTAAAATATTGTTACACACTTGAAGTGGGCGAAAGTTCAATGGGGAGGCATGTCAGTTGGGTTGAAGGCTGGCGCCTTTACAGTAGTTAACTGTGATACGACGAATTCACAGTATGTTACTGTGAAATGAATGCAATTAGTAGCCAGTAACTCCCTGTGAGTTCACAGTAAGATATTGTTACACACTTGAAGTGGGCGAAAGTTCAATGGGAAGGCATGTCAGTTGGGTTGAGGGCTGACGCCTTTACTCAAAGTGATACACAAATATACAATGTTGGTTGCTGCCCCTAGGGCAATGTAGGGTTTGGAGGGATTTGAACTTGCAACTCACTGAACTTAAGTCCACCTCCCTAACCATTAGGCCAAGGCTGCCACATAGCACAACCTGGGCCTTCAGAGAGTTCATCGACATTTACAGCTAACTATTTAGTCATCAACTTCTTGTTTGCTACATGTCTTCCCATGCTTGGTCATCTCCTTTTTTCTCACTTCCTCATGGCAATATGTACAACCTGAGGGGGAGGGGCTTAGGACATATGGGCTTCAGATCGTGTATCATCATGCAATGCACTTATGGAGAGCCATTTATCTGGATGGAATATCTTAAGTGTGCTTCAAAATATTACTCCTTGTTATATTCTGTGTTTATTGTAGGGGTTGTACTATTTAAAGTGGTACACAAGAAAAATGACCATATTCCCACAGTCATGAAGATGGTCATGTATATCTCCCAATATATAAAAGCTCATTCTCCTGTTATTTGACAGAGAGTGGGGAACACGTAGTCAACTGATGATGGGTGTATACATGTATACCACAAGACAATAAGAATGAAATAATTTGCTGAAAATGTCAATGAAAGGTGTGATTGTAATGAAGAGCCCAACCTGTCTATGACTGAAGTTGTGCCCCAATGCACTATTAATTCAATAGATACTCCGCCCACACAGTAGTTTACTGTGATGTTTCCTACTTTATCACTTTGGCATGCTGGTTATCCTTGAAGAGCACAGTACAATACTGTGATGTGCAAGTTAGGTGAGAAATGGCAAGTGATACAATGATTTCAAACTAATTTGCTGTGTGCCGTGTGACCATCACAGTAGCATAGTGTACCAGAACATCAGAGTAATTAACTGTGAGATTTCACAATAAATTACTCTGAAATCCTTGTAAGTTTTTACTGTGTACTTTTTGGGCATAATTTAATGGCATAGGCCTACACTACACTCGGTGCATTGATTAGTCATAGCAAACAGCAAAAAAAATGCAGGTGGGGATGTGACATCTGACACGTGACATCTGTTCTGTTGGTTATGGCTACCAGAGTTCCGCATGTGTGCGCCTGTCCTTCTCTCACACCCGACAGTTGCTTACACTTAATTTGAGCACGAAAACAGCAATATCAATCGCTTGCTAATTTTTGCCAATGTGACAACATTAAATTCATTAGGGAAGTGTATGTTAGGTTATCGCCCCAGCTGTTGGCGATGTAAGATAAATAGCCAACGCTTAAATGCTCAAACACTTAAACGCGGCGCTGTAGGTTACTGCGGTGAGGTTTAGACCCCCTATTGCACTCTCCGTAATTTTTACCAAACGAAAAAAGTATCCACATCCAGAAAACAAGTTTGAAGTTGCAATATTAGACGTTTCAAATCTTGCGATGCGAGAATCGGTATAGGGGCTTGTGGCTACACTCAATTTTGTCAGAGCTTGCACATTAATGGCAATTCATCCGATCATCTTTAAAAAAAAAAAGAAAATTCATTTGGCTATTTATTAGTATGCTTGCCATGCGGCAAGCATACTATTGTTATTCTTCCGTTTCTTTCTATTTTTAATTTTATTATTCCGTCTACGAACCATTCGTTTTGAAGAACCGCTCAAGATAGAAAATCCTTTCAAAGACCGAAACGTTTGGCTCGGTCAGACGACCAGGTTTTGTATTTTTCACGGGGGTACCTCGAACTCTCTAGCGCCACCATCAGGAAAACGGTAACTTTTGAACCGTAGGTCCAATTTTCAAAAACTTGGTATCCCTGGAATCCTTGGACCAAGACGAACCCAATGCGTATGACGTCATCTTCTGTCAGGACAGTTTTCCCGCCATTTTGAATTTTGTAAAAATCCATAAAAACGGCGCCCTGCCCACAATTTTTGACCGATCGTCCCGAAATTTTACACAAAGCATGTTCCGAACAAGATACATCTACCCTAAAAGTTGCGGAGCGATTGATTGAACCGTCTCCGAACAGGAACCAATCGAATTTGCCGGCGAGGACGCCAAACAGGAAGTGAGCTCATATCTGGGCAACGCCTATTCGTATCACAACAAAAATGTATACACATTACCCTCACTATAGCCAGGGCTTACATACCAATTTCCGTGAAAATTGGAACATGGGGGGCGCCACAATTAGTGAAAATGTGTTTTAGCTCATATTAAAGTCGCCAAACAGGAAGTTAGCTCATATCTCGGTAAAAACACGTCAGATCACAACTTAATTGGATACACATGACTGACATCACCCCTAGAGGTCAAATGACAAATTGGAGGATAATTGGCCACTGGGGGGCGCCACAATTGACGAAACTGTGTTTTGGCCATATCGTCGGCTTGCTACCAAAACCGCCTAAGTCCGAATTTGGTCGAAATGAGATTTTTACATAAACTTACTCCCCTACCACAGCTGCATCACCCTGCCTTTCCGCCAGGGTCATAGATCAATCACAAAAGTCACCAGAGTAAAAAAATCTGTATGCATAAAGTCACACACTGCCTATGAGAAAATGAATGACCAGGGGCGTAGCTATAGGGAGGACAAGGAGGGCCTTTGCCTGTAGGCCTAGGGCCCTCCTGCAGGTGGCAGGGGTAGGGGCCCTATTATGATCTTGGCAGGTGGTATGGGGGCCCTATCTATTCATCCTGGGGCCCTGTGCACAATTGTTCTGCCAATGTGAATGACTTGGGTAACTTGACTTAGCCATTTTTGATGCAAGAAGCCGTTTATTTACATCTGTTGAGAGTTTCTCTCTCTCTCTCTCTCTCTCTCTCTCTCTCTCTCTCTCTCTCTCTCTCTCTCTCTCTCTCTCTCTCTCTCTCTCTCTCTCTTCAAAGACAATGGCCATGTTTTAAAACTTCATCCTTAGACATCTGTCTGAGATAATCTTCTCAAACAATGGTTGTAGCCCTACATTAATTAATAGTTGTAGCCTTGAAACGAATTCGGCAATTATTAATCATGTACTTTCTTTGATGTCATCACAGATTTATAGGTGACTGCCATAGACTGTGTCCTGTCTTCTAGTAATTTTTCATAATGTAGACTTTGAACAGCATTGGGTTGATGTCACTAGTGCAATGCATTATTGCATACGCAGTAGGATGACCAATTCCAATGTGTAAAGTATCCAGTAGTGGTTCTATATCATATTCTGAATGCCACGGTCATGGTGTTGAAGTGGGCGGGGCACAGTTCTATGACCAGGTTACCTCGGTCATGGACAAGGTTGGGAGGGTGGGGCAGTTCTATGAGCATGGAGAAGAGCAGAAGTTAAGCAAAGATGATAAACAAGGAGGAGACAGCTCGTGAGGAGGTACAAGGACCAAAGAAGTGCCCCACCCCTTCATCCTCCTCCATGACTGATGGGACCTCAACATGGAGATTGGGCATCACTGCATGGATTCCTCTGTGTGGCACTGCAGTTGGGAGCTTCCCTAATATGAGCAATATATGCATGACCATTGTGGCAATTGCTCTGGCACAATGACAATAAGAGTTATACTTTGAATGAGAATGCAAATAATGTTTCATTTAAAGCTAATATGACTGAAAGTGCTAGAAAGTAAAAGAAATCTGTGAAAATCTGTTGACAGGGTCGACATGAGATTTACCAGCATGCAAGATGTACATGTCTTAAGGCAAAAGAATCCCCTAAGTGTTTAAGTTAAACAGTTAGACATAATGAGCTTAATACATAGCATGCTAGATTGTTACAAGGTCTACAAAAATATTTCAATCATTCACCATATCCAGGATTAAAGTTTGGAATAAAAATAAAAAAGAATAGTATAACTATCAAAATAATGTGCAGTGAATTGTTCTTGTTTTGCTGCTTCAAATAATTTATTTAATAATTAAGTTTTCCTTAGGAGCCATTTCATGTTTGACTTGCAGCTTCACTCAAAATAAATAAAGAAAATAAATTAACATCTTGGTACTGTTTGTAGTGGACCAATTACACAGACATGATGACAGGATGATGCAGATGTGGTAGGGGAGTAAAAAAGGGGAGTTCTGCAAAAATCTCCTTTGACCAAAATTATTAGGGGGGACTCACAATTGCTCTTTGCCCAGGGTCTCAGATTTCCTAGAACCGCCACTGATGTTTGGCGCCCCCTTTGGTGCCTAGTTTTTCCCTGTTTTCCGAAAACCCCAAAATCGGACTTAGGCGGTTTTGGTAGCAAGCCGACGATATTGAAGAGGCAAAACAGGAAGTTAGCTCATATTTCGGAAACGCCCATATGTATTAAAACAAAAATGTTTTGGCCATATTGAAGAGGTAAAACAGGAAGTTAGCTCATATTTCGGAAACGCCCATATGTATTACAACCAAAATGGTATTCACATTATCCTTGGACCAAGCCGAATCCAACGCACCCTTTGACAAAATTTTGGACCTCGGAAAGTTTTCCCGCAATTTTGAATGTTGTAAAAATCAATAAAAATGACGCCCCTCCCACATTTTTTGTGAGAGTGTCCCGAAAAATTCATCAGATCATGTTCCGACTGAGATACAGCTACCCTGAAAGTTACGGACTGATTTCTTGAACCGTCTTTGAACAGGAGCCAATCAAATTTGGCGGCGAAGACGCCAAACAGGAAGTGAGCTCATATCTCAGCAACGGCTACTCGTATCACAACAAAAATGAGTAGACATTATCTTCACTATAGACAAAGGCTACATACCGATTTTTGTGAAAATTGTTTCAGGTCAATATCTGCCCCATTTACACTATGGGCGAATGGCCTCAATGTATTGGCCCTGGAACAAAAACAAAGGATGCACAACAAAGAATATGCAAATGTACAATATGGTGTCCAGGGGGTGGTACACCAAAAAAACATGTTTTTGACTTAGACGTATTAGTGTGTGTGTTTGTGTGTGTGTGTGTGTGTGTGTGTGTGTGTGTGTGTGTGTGTGTGTGTGTGTGTGTGTGTGTGTGTGTGTGTGTGTGTGTGTGTGTGTGTGTGTGTGTGTGTGTGTGTGTGTGTGTGTGTGTGTGTGTGTGTGTTTGTGCGTGTGTGTGTGTGTGTGTGTGTGTGTGTGTGTGTGTGTGTGTGTGTGTGTGGTGTGTGTGTGTGTGTGTGTGTGTGTGTGTGTGTGTGTGTGTGTGTGTGTGTGTGTGTGTGTGAACATGGATGAAGAGCAATGCATGAAGGGCAACGCATGCATGAGGGGCAGCGAATGCATGGAGGGCAAGCATACTCCAGCATTTTCTGTGAGGAAATGCAATCTAGTTATTATTATGACTCTTCCTACTTCCTGGAGGTGTTCTCACACAATTTAATTAGGATAAAACCTTTTGTATAGGCTACTTATCCTGACTTTGGTATATTATGGATTATCCCCCTTTGTTTTGTACATAACTATTGAATAACTTGAGATGAGACATGGTGATGGATTGCACTGTACATTTGGGCACTTGTCATTTTTGTTTCTATTGAGTGGTGTTATTTTCTCTTTATGTAATTTTCTTTATTTACATGTGGGTTTCTGTGTAATTCCCTTTTTTTCTGTTTGTGTTTTGAACTATGACCTCACTTGGAGGAGATGTCACTCAACGGCGCATTGCGCCCGCCTCTTCCTTCAAGAGTCTTTAAAAGAACTGTCATGTTACACAAACTCACATACACCTGACGAAGACCAGACTGCATGGTCGAAACGTTGTGTTAATAAACCTGGAGCAGCAACAGTGTGCGGACCTTCCTTCTTTTCAGCTGTCCTAAGCACCCAACTCTAGGCCCCAGAACTACACCGAAACCCTTTTGCTGTCAAATAGGCCTACACAGTTAGCAAAAACTATAACATTTTACAGAATATGATATAATGTCATTTTACAATAAATTAATGGTAAATATTAATGAAGAAATGCTGTCAGAACTACGACAGTCCTTTGGTACTTTTTTGCGTCAAAAAAGTAATTTTGACAAAAGGCAACTGCTACAGAATAAAACGTCTAGACCTAATAGAGAAATACTGTATCAGGCTTTACAAACGGCAACACTGTTTAATATTTCAGAACAGGCCAGCACAATACGAAAAGTTGCAATCACATTTTGGAAAACAACAATACAATGATGTAGCCACTTCAGTGTGGATCGAATATATATATATATATATACTGTATGTACTGTAGTGTATAAAATGGCATTCTGCCATAGGCATTGGATGCCATGTGTGGTGATGTACAACCTCAGGGGAGCAACCTGCCAACAGGAGGAGAATGCTGTCTATCCACATCTCACAGACACACTGCCGTAGTCATGGTAACGAGACCGACTGTGTCAAGACGCAGACCAGATATACAAAATGGCCGCCATGATACCGCATGTCGAGACTTACTGTAGCCCCAATCTACAAAATGTCGGCCAAAGCCCTTTACAAGTGCAGCACACATCACGTGGGGTCTTCTTGCTAATCCGGAATAGATGCCTGATGGCGTCGTCAAGATGGCGGCCAAGTGAAGTAATTTACTGTAGAATAACTTTGTAATTTGCCTCAGGACTCTCTGGGCCTCCTGCCAAGAGGATGAGAATGTTGCCTTTCCACACCTCACAGGTGCACTGCTGTACCAATGCTGCATCTCAATGGCGCACTTGTGCACTTCTATCACTCCATTACGGACAATGGCACTACTTACAAGTGGGTATTAAGCTCCTTCTCACACTGCAAAGGTTAAAGGTTACTTAAAGGTTCACGACTCACGTCCTCACACAATACAAGCCGACAGTGGGATGCGGGCAGAATGCTCCCACTTTGCGCATCTGAGGTGGAGATAAGGACGTGCAAATCGCAGAGCCCTATCTATTTGTGTATGTGTAATGTCAAATCGGGTTGTAGCCCTGCTTCAACTGTGCAATTTACTTCCCTACTAACAATTTTTAGTTCTACGAAGGTTCCTGGAACACAAGCCCTTGGTTCCAGTTTAGTTCTGGGTACGTCCCCAGAGAGTCATTTTTGGTTATTTTTCCATTCTCACTTGGTTGGCAGGAAAGTTTAATTTTCGTTCCTAGAATGTTATATGTGTAGTTCCCATTCCGTTCCCTTATTGTTCTCTCACCGTCACTTTATTCCTGTTCATGTCATGTTTGTTCCCTTGTCGTTCCCATATGGTTCCCTTAACCTTGTTGGTTGCATATTTGGTTCCTTAGACATGCTCCTGATGTTCCCCCAACCTTGTTTATTATTGTGAATGTGTTTTGGTCCTGCCCCACTATCTCTCACCATATTTGAGGTACCCTGATCATGGTACTTAAGGACCTCCCATCCTCCACCATCACTGAAACACCCTGCGCCTGACATCAGTTTGGCACACTGCTATTTTAGAATGATGATTCACACTGCTGAAAACTTGTATAATGTCTGTATTTAAATATCAGACTATGCCATACTGTACCACAATGTGAGAGAAATATCAGCTGAGCATGTATGAACACAATCTAGTGGGGATTAATACCAAATGTTTTCCTTAATGAAGTTTAAAGATAATCATACCATCTACATCAAGTGCACAATGGCGCAAGCAATGTAACATGTGCTGTTACTGACTAGCTCACAAAGCAAGGCACAAGATGTAGTTAACAAATGCCATAAGCCAAAAGCGCTATTAGCTTGCTTGCAAAGCAGTTAAACAAGCGCTATGCTGTGCCATGCTGACCAGCCAGCAGGCAGGCAGGCAGGCAAATAACTAAAGCACTCTGACAGCAGGTTTATATACAGGCTCAAGAGTACCATGTGACCAGATTGATTAGGAGTTTTTCAGGTGCAAGCAATTGAATCATGATATACCAGCCCTAAGTAATTAGGTTTGGCCAGGCGCTGATGGACAGATTGGTTGTGAAGGGCCTGCTTGTTACCGGCAAAGGTGTAACAAGTTCTCAAGTTATTTCTTTCACTCACCACATCTTTTGTGTGATGTTGTGTGCACAGCCAAACCTTAGATCAACCCAACCAAGTTGAGTTAAATGAATGAAATGGAATAAAAAAAATAGATTGTGTACATGATTAAATCTGTAGGAAATACTGTTATTAATATGTAGCCGTATATGATTTAATCGGGTGGACAGTCATCATTGCTTATGCTCTGAACAACACAGTATAAACAAAGTTGGGGGAACATCAGGAGCACGTCTAGGGAACCAGACGTGACCAGACCTATAATGTAACCATCAAGGTTATGGGAACCATATGGGAACGATGAGGGAACAAACATGAAAAGCAATAAAGGTACGGTGAGAGAACAATAAGGGAATGGAATGGGAACCACACATATATCGTTCTGGGAACTTAAATTAAACTTTCCTGGCAACCCAGTGAGAACCAAAACAGAACCAAAAATTACGTATCTGAAACGTATCCAGAACCGAACCGGAACCAATGGCTGCTTGTTTTTTACTGTAACCAAAGGGAACGTTTCTAAGTGGTAAATTTTGGTTTGGTAATAACCCCAACCTTTAGAGAACCAAAAGTCAAACGTTCTCTTTACGTTCTGTGTTACTAGGGAATGGCGCAGACAAACTCCATCACCTCGAGGAGGCGGGGGCTCTCTGGAGTACTTCTAACTCCACACAATTTAACAACTTCATTTGTCACTGACACTGGAGAGCATCTCACTCCATTTGGTGTTGGAATTACTCCAATAGTGTTAATAAGCCTTAACACTGCAAAATTAACACTGGCAAATTTACTGTGTACTACTACTACTACTACTAAAATGATGATGATGGTTATTATTATGATTTTACAATTAAAATAATTAATGTCTATTAAAGCCATGTGCAATGTGCTATTCTTGATGTGTGGCATCAATCAATTCATTTACAAGTGTTATGGTTTCCCTAGAATTTGCTTTGTCATTCACAGGGTAGCCATCTTGTTTTCACTATTAAGGTGACATCAGAGCCATGGATTTGAGAGTTGCGACAAGTCGGTTGGTGACATGGTCCTCATAGCTTCAAGTAATTGTAGCCAATTGAGATTTTGAAGTCCGTTATAAAAAGAATGAGGCAAAACACCATCCCAATTTTTTTATATGTTGTTAAAAAAAACATCCTCTTTCAGAAACACCAAACAGAAAGTTCCTAACTAGTGTCATAGATTGGAAATATTGCTCCAAACATTGGTGCAAATTATTTTTTTCCCATCTTTGGACCTCTGTATCTCAACAACCATTGGAGCCTTTTGTTAGATATACTATGATGTGAAAGTCATCATATCAGACCATTTACCAAGGATGAACCTTACATGTAGAACTTTGAGGTTTTTACAGACATTTGGAAACCCTAGAACATATGATATCTACAAAAAGTAGAGGCACATTATTACGGTGTGATTTGACTTACAGTGCTGCAAATTGTGATATTCAGGTCTGGGACTCTTAGCCCTGAAAATATAATGAATCTGACACAAATAGTTCTGGAGATAATTGAGTCTGAACATGGTCACTCATGCAATGTCGCTAAAACAAGCGTAGGGGGTGTACTTATTTACAGATTTTTTGTGCCAAAAGTATCCAGAGCTGAGTTCTGATATTGTGGATATGATCTATTGGATGTTTAAGCCATCACATACATTTTTTTCAGGCAAATCCGAGTGGGTCGAGTGGGAGATTTTTCAGAAATTTGCTGATTCCAGCTGGAATGACCCAAAAGCTCTTAGCATTTTTGGTAGTATTTATTTAGCATTATTTTTCACATGGACAATTTGCACCTTTTTGAACTGAAGATTATTTTTTGCCATTTTTGTTGGATATTTTTGTTGGATTTTTGGACTGTGAATTTTTGCACTTGGACATTTAAGACTGCACTGTAAAAAATAAAATACCACCTATATTTTGGATTTCTGACCCTCGTTTCTGTTTTTCCTCCCATCTTCATGGGGGTGACTGCTCACATCCTCACAGTGTGTGTGTTCCTGATATGTGGAGAGACTGCATTCTCTCGGTTTACCGCACAGAGGTAGATCACCTGCAGTGATAGCTACAGTGGAACATGCCAGCGGCACTTTGCAGTGAACACGTCAAGTGTCAAGTCAAGTCAAGTGTACTTTAATGTAATCAATTTGTGTAACAGAGTTAGCACAGAAGTTTGAAAATGTGTTTGACCAGTCTCCTATGTGCAGTTTAACCAAAACATATTAATAACACATTGACAATAATATATCTCTCCATATCTCTCTCTCTCTCTCTCTCTCTCTCTCTCTCTCTCTCTCTCTCTCTCTCTCTCTCTCTCTCTGACACACACACAGACACACACACACACACACAGACACACACACAGACACACACACACACACACACACACACACACACACACACACACACACACACACACACACACACACACACACACACACACACACACAGACACACTCATACACACACACAATATCATACATGAACATATGAATTAGGTCCTTAACACCAAGTCTGACACACGCTTGAGACCCAGTACTTGCTTGTTGCAGGATATGTATGCACATTTTGTGCACGTTCGGATGCATGTAAATTGTATGTATTTTTTGTTGTTGTACATCTTGTGGGTAAGCGATCACATCACACAAACAGACGTGTGCGTACGGACTAATGTTGACGAAACTTTTTTCGGGGAGGAAATGTCCTCAGGCCATAATCGAGTCTGGATCCCTGTTGTAACAATATAGTGCCCTACTGTTTGAGTTGGACCAGGTGCACATAATCTTTTGTCACGTTTGTTGTTGTCTTTGGGGCAGCTGAGGTGTAATGATTAGGGAGATGGACTAACTATACATCACAGGGTCGCAGGTTCGAATCCCACCATTACCAACCCTGTCTTCCATCCATGGCTAAAGTGCCCTTGAGCAAGATACCAATCCCCGAAGGGGTTGGAAAGGGCGGGAATTGAACCTGTAACCCTGTGAATCTCTAACTCCCTAACCATTGCCACCCTGTCAGTGTTATAAAACTGAATCCTGTTGTCGTGTGTGTGTGAGACAGGTGGAAACCTGCCAGCTGGGAGGAGAAAGACAAACGAGTCAAACTGGTCGTCAAGGAGGAGGAAGAGAAACGCTGAACTTGGAGACGTGATAACATTGAGGTAAGTCGTCAAATCTACTGTCTATTCATTATTGTTTTGTATTATATTCAACTTTTGAGGAGGTCACTTATTTGTATGAATGTACTTATGAATGTGTTTATATGTATTTAATTCAGTAAAATATAATGTGTGTTGTAGTAATACTCTCAACCAGAATGCACCATGCCTTCTGTCAGTCACTTTAAATTTGCTTACTGATGACGGTAAGGTGAGCCTATTAGCAATGATGCTAATGCTAGCCAGCTGCACCAAAAAGCCTGTTAGCACCAGCAGGGGCTTTGTAGAACTGACAGCCTACCGTCTTAACCTATTGCGTCTTATATTGATGCATAATGTCTTATAGGCTATACATAACGTAATGTAAACTGTATGTTGTTGTATAAATGATCATATACAAGCAAGATCATGTATATGTCAAGTTACAGATTACGATGGATAACACTGTTGTATTTATATTTACGGTGGAAAAAATACATGTATGAAATCTTCAGTTTTATTAAATTTTCAGTTGGTCATTACCTTCAATGGCCCTGATATGTGACTTGCAATATTGGTTATAGTCCCTGGAGCAGTGTGGGGTTAGGTGCCCTGGTACAGAGTATTGGTTACAGCCAAAAAAAGACAAATATCTTAACTTTCTACAGCCTGTTGTGGGGTATTGGTTACAGTCCCTGGAGCAGTGTGGGGTTAAGTACCTTGGTACAGGGTATTGGTTACAGTCCCTGGAGCAGTGTGGATTTAGGTGCCTGGTTACAGGGTATTCGTTACAGCCAAAAAAGACAAATATCCTAACTTTCTACAGTCTGTTGTGGGGTATTGATTACAGTCCCTGGAGCAGTGTGGGGTCAGTTGTCTTGGTACAGGGTTTTGTTTACAACCCACTGAGTAGTGCGAGGTTAGGTGCTCCAGGGAACTTCTGGCATTGGATGGTGGAAGGGGTTGGAAAGGGTGGGAATAGAACCTGCAACCCTGTGATCTACACTCTAACTCCCTAACCATTACACCACATCATCAGGGTTATACGGGTAAAGCCTGTTGTTGTGAGACAGGTAGAGATCTGCCTGCAGGGAGGAGAAAGACAAACGAGTCAAACTGGTCGTCAAGGAGGAGGAGGCAGAGAAAACGCTGAACTTGGAGTCGTGGTAACATCGAGGTGAGTTGTCACATCTATTTTCTATTTATTATAGTTTTGTGTTTTACTCAACTGCAGTAGAGGTCACTTATTTGTATTAATGTACTTATTACTGTACTTGGATGTATACTTCAGTCAATTTTAATGTGTGTAGGGGTAATTCCTTCCGTCCGTCACTTTGTGAACCGATTGGCAGAATGCTAATGCTAGCCAGCTGCACCAACAGGGGCTTTTTAGAACTGACAGCCTGTCGTCTTTACGTATTGTGTCTTATTGATACATAACGTAATGTGTACTGTATGTTGTTATATTAATTATCATATACAAACAAGAAATGTCAATTTACAGTATTATGATGGATGATAATGATGTTGTAACTTATTATTACAAATTGTAGTTTATGTAGAGGAGAAGAATATGTTATGATCATTTCCAGTTGGTAATACATTTCCCTGGGCCTTTGTGCGACTGGTATTGGACTTTATAAAGCTTTTAGGAACAAAGACACAGACGCAAAGACAAACACCCACACATGCAACCACACACACACACACACACACACACACACACACACACACACACACACACACACACACACACACACACACACACCGTCTTGCACTTCAAGGAAGAAAACACAGTATGTGCAGTATGTGCCCTGGAGCATTCCTGTGGCACCAAAGTCAGGGTGTTTATGAAGGAAGAAAACAGGCTTGTTCTCTCTCTCTCTCCCTCCCTCCCTCTCTCTCTCTCTCTCTCTCTCTCCCTCCCTCCCTCTCTCTCTCTCTCTCTCTCTCCCTCTCTCTATCCCCTCTTTCTATGAGAGAGTAGGCCAGTACTGTGTGTACAGTGTATCAACACTGTGAATAATACACCCCACATGGGGCACCACTAAAGAAATAAAACACAATGAAAAGTACTGAGTGTACAGCCGATACAAAATGAAAAATGTATTGTTCAATACAAATTATATTACTTTACACTAAGCTGACCAAAGTGACTTAGTTATTTTAAGAGCAGGGTATTGGCTACAGTCCATGGAGCAGTGTGGGGTTAGGCACATTGCTTAAGGGCACCTCAGTCATAGGGTGCCGTAGAGAGTGGTAAGGGTAGGATTCGAACCTGCCACCCTCTGATCTACTCGGCCACGACTGCCACCCACTAGGCCAGTGGTTCCCAACCTATGGTTCGCGGGTCAGCAAAGCTTACAATGGTAAAAATATGGGTCCCTGAAGAATAAGGTTGGGAACCACTGGGTCATTCCAGCTGGAATCAGCAAATGGTCCCCACTCGACCCCCTCGGATTTGCTTGAAAAAAATATATGTGATGGCTTCAACATCCAATAGAACATATCCACCATTGCAGATTTCAGCAGTGTATACTTTTTCCACAAAAAATCTGTAAATAAGGACACCCCCTCCCCCTGATTTGGCATCACTGCCTGAGTGACCATATTCAGACTTAATTATCTCCAAAACTATTTGTGGTAGGTCCATTATTTTTTCAGGGCTAAGAGTCATAGACCTGATGAGCATACATTACAATTTGCAGCACTGTATGTCAAATTACACCTTAATACTGGCCCTCTACTTTTCTTTGAAATTAAAATTGCAAGGGTTTTCAGATGACCACAAAAACCTCAAATTTCAACATTCAAGGTTCATCCTTGGTACATGGTCAGATATGTGCCATGACTTTCACATCACATCATATTTGATATAAGGGTCCAATGGTTGTTGAGATGCAGAGGTCCAAAAATGGGCAAAAACTAATTTATACCATTATTTGGAGCAATATTCCCAATCTATGACACCAGTTGTGAACTTGCTGTTTGGTGTCTCTGAAAGATAATATTATTATTCATAACATATCTAAAATTTGGGATGGTGTTTTGCCCCATTATTTTTATAATGAATTTTAAAAACTCATTCCTGTGTGACATGCAGGTGTACCTTAGGAGCCCTGTTACCTTAGAAAAAAATTGGGTTTACTACACCTAAAATGAATACCCAAGTCAGTGTACACTAAAACCTAAAATCTCTGATACCAAATAGGTGATTTTATACTTGTTCAGCTCAGTATTTCAGTATATCTGACTTAACCCTCAATTCCATCCTAAGAAGGTGGCCAATCCCCTTGATTTTTGTGTTCCATTTTCACACAAAGATGGCGGCTCATGGAGCCAATGGCATAGTTCCAAAATAGTTCCAGGAAGTCAGCATCAAGGGAAGGAAACAAAACACCATTGTTTGGAGCAATATTTCCAATATATGACAGCGGTTGTGAACTTGCTGTTTGTTGTTTCTCGAAGAGGATATTCTTATTAACAACATATCTAAAAATTGGGATGGTGTTTTGCCCCTTTATTTGTATAATGCCTTTTCAAATCTCAATGCAGTGTGGCATGCATCCCTCAAATCCATCCAAAGTGGCGTCATGAAAAAAAACCCCACCATTTTTTAGAGCAATACCTCCAAAGTATGACACCAGCTGTGAACTTGTTTTTTGTTGTGTCTGTAAGAGGATATTTTTTATTAACAACATAGCAAAAAAAGGATGATGGGGGGCGGGAAGTTCTACAATCAGAATACCTCTTTACAAACTGTCTCATGTCTCTATGTGTCATTTCTAATCAACTTTTACTTTCCTATGCGACCATAAAACAGTCCCACCCCCGCCAATAGTCACCACGACAGAGGTACCCTGACTGTAGAACTGTGCCCCGCCCCCAATCCACCACCATATCTGAACGCTTTTGCATGCTGCAAAGCTTCCTTTCGGCTTCCATCATCTCAACTGGATCAATGTGATGATGAACTTTACAAGTAATGAACATTGTCTACAAGTATCCAAATCATTATTGTTGTAATCACTGCTGCCAACTTGCAATCTACTTGTCAGCATTGCAGTGGAATAATATTACAATGATGCAAGCAGCTGAATTAAATCGCAACAATGTGACAAGAACCACATGGTTGTCTGGTGCCAATATGAACTTCTGTGCCTTCAATATTCAACTGGTATTGAATACTGCATGCAAGCAAACTCTTCTAACTAAAACTCCAGGACCATGCTGTCAAAATAGTCTGAGGGAATCTCTAGCCAGTATGAATTAAGTTATTTTGCAATACAGCTGATAACTTAACGAGTAAGACACAAGCTTCATATCAAATATAAAGTTACAGGTGCTGATTGAAAGACTAGTTAGGATGGGAGTCCTTGTTGCAAACAAGAGTGCTACAATTATTTAATCCTCTCCTATTTCATCACTTTATTCCAAGACTACTACTACCGCTACCACTACCACTACTACTACTACTACTACTACTAAAATGATGATGATGATGATTATTATGATTTTACAATTAAAATAATGAATGTCTATCAAAGCCATGTGCAATGTGCTATTCTTGCTGTGTGGCATCAATCAATTAATTTACAAGTGTTATGGTTTCCCTAGAATTTGCTTTGTCATTCACAGGGTAGCCATCTTGTTTTCACTATTAAGGTGACATCAGAGCCATGGATTTGAGAGTTGCGACAAGTCGGTTGGTGACATGGTCCTCATAGCTTCAAGTAATTGTAGCCAATTGAGATTTTGAAGTCCGTTATAAAAAGAATGAGGCAAAACACCATCCCAATTTTTTTATATGTTGTTAAAAAGAACATTCTCTTTCAGAAACACCAAACAGAAAGTTCCTAACTGGTGTCATAGATTGGAAATATTGCTCCAAACTGTGGTGCGAATTAATTTTTTCCCATCTTTGGACATCTGCATCTCAACAACCATTGGACCATTTTCTTAGATATGCTATGATGTGAAAGTCATGGTACATATCAGACCATTTACCAAGGATGAACCTTACATGTAGAACTTTGAGGTTTTTACAGACATTTGGAAACCCTAGAACATATGATATCTACAAAAAGTAGAGGCACATTATTACGGTGTGATTTGACTTACAGTGCTGCAAATTGTAATATATGATATTCAGCTCTGGGACTCTTAGCCCTGAAAATATAATGAATCTGCCACAAATAGCTCTGAAGATAATTGAGTCTGAACATGGTCACTCATGCAATGTCGCTAAAATAAGCATAGGGGGTGTACTTATTTACAGATTTTTTGTGCCAAAAGTATCCAGAGCTGAGTTCTGATATTGTGGACATGATCTATTGGATGTTTAAGCCATCACATACATTTTTTTCAGGCAAATCCGATGGGGTCGAGTGGGAGATTTTTCAGAAATTTGCTGATTCTAGCTGGAATGACCCCACTGCAATAGGCCATAGCTGCAATTAAGTCAATATACAGCCAGTAACAAAATTGATTACATCCCTACCAGGTGAAAAGTGAATTCATATATATTGTGGACAGTTAGTCATTGCTGCTCTCAAGTGTCGTCATCAGTATTACACGGTTTCTGGTTTGAATAGTAAGCAGGGGTGTTCCATTTGGCATTGTAGCCCTCACACACCATCATTCTGGACACTGAAAGGTACCTCATGAAAAACAAAGACCTAGAAAGAAAAGAGAACAAAAAAGGAGTAACTAGCTGGTAGTTGCTGAATGCACATCTATAATCTTTGTTGGTGTGTTATACAAATCAATATCAAATATCTTTATGCTCAACAGCAGGGTGTGAAACATAAGGCACAAGGGCCGCATGCGGCCTGCCAGATTATTCAATCTGTACCTAGTAGAAAAAAGACTAAGAGAATTAAACATCTATTCCATTACACAGCTGCAGCAGGTGTCTGAGATTTCAGGTTCGCAATACTTTTTGCTCACCACATACAGTCAATGCTCCCAATAACATGTTACCTGCCCCATGTTAGATGATAACTCCAGTGTCATGCAAAGTGCTGCAGTTGTTGAGTATGAGGACTCGGTGCAGCATGTTCGTGTGGGCTGCATTTGGCCCATAGGTCGCTAGCTGAATGCTCATAATCTTTGGTCATCTTTGCTGGTCTGGAGCAGCCAAGGTGTAGTGATTAGGCAGATGAACTATACATCACATGGTTGCAGGTTCAAATCATTCCTCTATCCATGGCTGAAGTGCTCTTGAGCACACTAGTCCATGGACTGTAACCAATAGCCTACCCTGTAATATCTAGTGTTGTCAACAATAATCGATTTGGCAACGCATCGCAATGTGGGGCAGGGCAATTCAATAATCGATTCTGCAAATGCCATAATCGAGTTTCAATTACTTCCGTGGGCATTTCCAGAGCAAATGAACTTTACATTAAATTAAAGCACTTGAAAGTATTGAAAGCTGCAGGATTGATACACAACAGCCAATAAAATGTTGTCCAGTATCTGACTACTTGTATTGCCTCATGATTGATTTATTGCAATGCATCGTAGAATCGGACTGAATCGTTTCGAATTGAATCGTTACGTCCCGAATCTTAATCAAATTGAATCGTAAGGGCAGTGCCAATGCACACCACTAGTAATATCTGTAAGCTGCTTTGGATAAAAAACGTCAGCTAGATATCACCTATCATAATGCTCTACAGCCTGTTGTTGTGTGAGACATCAGGGTTATACAACTAAAGCCTGTTGTTGTCATGTGTGTGAGACAGGTGGAGATCTGCCAGCTGGGAGGAGAAAGACAAACGAGTCAAACTGGTCGTCAAGGACGAGGAAGAGAAACGCTGAACTTGGAGACGTGATAACATCGAGGTAAGTCATCAAATCTATTGTCTATTTATTATTGTTTTGTATGATACCAACTGCTGGTGAGGTCACTTTTTGATATTAATGTACTTATGAATGTGTTTATATGTATTTAATTCAGTCAAATCTAATGTGTGTTGTAGTAATACTCTCAACCTGAATGCAATATTTCTTCCGTACGTCACTTCACTTTTGCGAACCGATGACGGTAAGCTGAAGCCTATAAGCCATAATGCTAATGCTAGCCAGCGACACCAACAGGGGCTTTTTAGAACTGACAGCCTGCCGTCTTTACTTATTGCGTCTTATATTGATGCATGATGTATTGCAGACTGTATGTTGTTATATAAACGATAACATACAAGCAAGATTATGAATATGTCAAGTTACAGTGTAACGATGGATAACAATATTGTTGTGCTTGTCCATTTACTGTAGTCTATGAAGGGAAAAAGAATACACTTAAAACATTTTTAGTTGGTGAAGAGTTAATGGAGAGGAGAAAATCTGCATGGTAGCCTACTATACACTGATGATGGTTTAAGGGCCGTAGCGCTGCTTGTGGACATGGTGGTTTTTGATGAATAAATAATCGAGACTAAGCTTGTGAGTGCGGATGTTCACGTCTCTAAGGTTGTAGTTCATCCCCCCAGCGAGGGTGACAGCCTTCAGGGCCTGCTTGGCACGATTTCACCACTCGCGGCGATTTCCATTTCTTACGCCGTTTATTACGCCTGCTGGGACTCATGGCTTCAAGTATCCATGTGGTTCCCCTCGGCCATCTCTTCATGAGAGATTTGCAACGGTGGGTTAATGCGCTGCATTTATGCCCAGTCCTTTACAGACGCTGTACAGTCACAGTGTCCGATAGCTGTCTCTCTTCCTAAGAGCAATGGAGGGAGCAGGATGTCTTTAGTAGTGGGTCCCCGGTGGGGACGGTGTCCTCTCGAAAAGTTCTCCGTACGGACACATCTCTCACTGGATGGGGAGCATTATTAGACAGCAGTGGCGTGTGTGTCACATCAACTTCCTGGAACTCTTGACGGTGTTCCTAGGCTCAAGGCATCTTTGCCTCCTTCTGACCGGGCATCACGTACTAGTCCGGACGGACAATATGACTCTGATCTACATCAACAACCAAGGCGGCTTGCGGTCTAGATAGGTGCACTCCTTAGCCAAGCGACTACTGCTCTCTCTTAGAGTTTTGCATATGCCAGGAGCCCTGAACAACAGAGCTGACATGCTCTCCAGACAAGGCCCGTGCTCGGCGGAGTGGAGACTCCATCCCGAGACTGTGAGCTTGATATGGGACCGCTTCAGCGAGGCCGATGTGGACCTGTTTGCGTCTGCAGAAAACACCCAGTGCAGGTTGTTTTTCTCTAAAGACCCATGTGATGCTGCCTTGGCCACTGCTGCCCTGGCACACAAAGTTTGTCTAGAATGTCGGTCTCTGCTGCTAGTCGCCTCCCGTTGGCTTATTCGTGGCCCAGTGGGAGGCTGTACGCCTTTCCACCAGTGACCCTGCTTATGGGTGGTGCAACACTTGCTAGTGGAGATTGCTAGCCTGCTCATGGGTGACCCTTGGGAGATTCCTCTGAGGAGGGACCTGCTCTTCCAGGACTGTGGTGAAATCTTTCACCCACATCCAGAGCTGTGGGCTCTATGGTGTGGCCCGTTCAAGGCTGAGCGGGTGTCAGTGAGGGGGCCACTGCCCCATTCTCCAGGCGTCTGACACATGTCCGAAGGCTATTGGCTGTGCCCTATGGGTCTCCACTTATTCCTGGGTTGTTCTTCTATGCGGTTGACCTCCGGTCAGTCCCCATACCCGATGATTCGAACAGAGTTTACAACTCCCATAGGGACACTAGAATGGAGTGACTGAAAGAGAACATTAGGACATGTACTGTATATGTCCCCTGTTCTCTAAAGGAATGGAGGGATAGTGTCCCTCTCCTTCGCCCTTCTCGAAAGCTCAGGATGGTGGTACCAAGAGGATGTGCGTAGGTGCACGCTGCCATTTATAGTCACAGACGACATCGGGGCTGCCCAATGTATTCAAAACCTAATGCGGTGCAAACTGAACTACATTTGATATCCTATTTGGAAAATTCAATTCAAAGTCAAAGTTCAAAGGCAAAGTTCTTTATTTGCCATTTGTGCATGAACTAGCCCTGTAGTTCAGGCACATAGGAACTCTTGTGCAGCACCTCTGAGTCAATAAATAGAATTAAATAGAAAAATATGAAGACAAAATACATTAAAAAGTGATAAAAATCAAAGAGATCAAAATAATAATAAAAAAAAGGTGGATCAAATGTTCATTTTGCCATCAGTCTCACTGTTGCTGGGAAGAAACTGTTGAAAAACCTTGCCTTTCTGGTAGGAATGCTGTCCGCTCTACTGTGTCTCAGTTTGTATGTGCAGTTCTTGTGTTTGAGCAGAGAGTTAGCTGGATGGAGTGGGTCTTTAATGATTCTCTCTGCTCTCCTATGGCTGCGCTGCACATATATGGATATATATAATTCAATACGGCATCTCGTCGACAAAAGTTGATTGTGGCGCCCAGAAGATTAGAGCTCTCACACTCCATCAATGAAAGATCATTATGGCACCTCCTGAAAAAAAAAACTGAAAAAAAGAAAACAGAAACAAAAGAAAAAACAAAATAACTAGAAAGAAAGAATTGCATAATGATCTCCAAGGTTATAAGACGATGTTCGACATACATACTGTACTGTTAAAAAGTAGAATGTCGAGGGTCTTAGAGCAGTGACACACAGATTCAAGAGGCTGTTAGGTTCAAACCCTTAACATTTGTAATATGAAACACCTGAAATGAATGGACACAGAGAATCGTTAATTAAGTTTCAAGCTCGCTTGGAGAGCGAGTAGGGAGAACCGTCAGCTACAATTTTCCCCAGTCGCTCTAACTGCTCTCCGCATTCCAAGCCGTTTTTATTGAAGGATTGTCCCTGATTTACATTTGGTCTCTACCCGCTACGGAGGGGGGGCAATCACCCGGATAGAGATTTGTTTCACACACACACACACACAATCACACAAACACACAAACACACAGGCCTTGGCCTGCTATGTGTAGATGTAACTTTGTTGTGTTTGGGCATTCCATCGTTCTGGTACAGATAAAGTCTTCGCACAGTCCAGTAATCTTCCGCTTAGCCTTGAACAGCAATTCTTGAATGCGAAAAGGCACATTTGTACCAAGGCAACATGTTTGCTCTACTAAAGGATAAAATGCAGTTCCAACAGAGGCACAAGATGTCATTTTTGTGTTATTTTTCAGTCCACGGTGAACAAGTGACAATAAAGCAAGAGAAACCCTCTGAGAAATTCTCTGACTAAGGCACTCCAAATTAAAATGTCTTTATTAATATGACAAGTCCTACATGGACATATTAAAAACAAGGCCCACGCGTAGCGGCATGAGTGCATTCTGCCCTTCGGCACTGTCCTGAAGAAGGCACTCATGCCGCTACGCGTGGGCCTTGTTTTTAATATGTCCATGTAGGACCTGTCATATTAATAAAGACATTTTAATTTGGAGTGCCTTAGTCAGAGAATTTATTCTCATTTTTGATCCTGGAAGTACTATACCTTGGACTAAAGAGCACCCAAACCCAAGAAGCCAACAAACTATCTGGATAAGAGCACGCCATACTCCACAAACCAAATTGAAGTAAACTGTATATTATTTACAATAAACACACAAAAAAGGCCCATAGTCAAAGGCCCAAAGTGCAGACTAAGATGCCTGACTAACCTCACACAGCTGAGTATGAATTGGAGGAGCAGAAAGGATCACACCTTTCACCAAGAAGCGCTCTCCCTAACTGAGAAACATCAGTCATTATAAAGGACACCTGGGCACGCCCTGAAATTGGACCATTCCATTTTTAACAAAGAGCAGGGGTGACTACAGGAAATCAGACATTAAACATGATGTCCTCAGTGGTAAATTGGTACCACACAATGGTACCATACAAATTATTTGAGGCCTCTCACAAAATGGTAGTGCACAAACACGTACACAGACTATGCTGATTAAAGACATAACCAAAGACCAATAACCAATTAACCAATAACCATAACCAATTAACCAATCATTCAATTAATTAGGTCAATTTCCTCCGGGTGCAAGGTTGTGTATACACCAACCTGCCCCAAACTAAAGCCTTCTTACTACAGGCTTGTACCTCTTTTTGTCAACAAAGTAAGTGCTGCAACACTGGTAGATCACAGTTTTAAAACACTAAAGGAACACTCATTAATGATCTTAAACATTTAAAAGCCAAATTGTTACAGTGAGAATTAGCAGTTGTGTATGTAATGTAAAAGGTTAGTTTGTTAGCCAATTTAGACATGTGTCGACCCATGAACTAAAATGCAAGGAAACAGAACACAATTACATTACAATACATTACATTACAATTACAATTAATTAATGAGAACCATTTGGAAAAAACAGCTCATTCCATCTGAGTGGCAAAGAGCGGTAACAGTGTTCATCCCAAAGGAAGCAAACTCCATAGAGATTGGCCAATTCCGTAACATCGCCCTCCTCAACGTAGAAGGAAAGATCTTCTTCTCAGTGCTAGCCAGAAGGATGACCAACTACCTGCTCCAAAACAACTACATCGACACCAACTGCCAGAAGGCAGGAGTGCCAGGTTTCCCAGGATGTGTTGAGCACTCCACAATGATCTGGGATCAGATCCAGAGAGCTAAGCGGGACAAGACAGATCTGCACGTCATCTGGCTTGACCTGGCGAACGCATATGGATCAGTCCCACACCAGCTGATCACTTACGCCATGGAGTTCTTCCACATGCCCACTTGTATTAGGAACATGATAGCATGCTATTTTAACAACCTGCAGATGTGCTTCTCTACCCAAGACGTCACCACGAGGTGGCAGCGGCTTGAAGTCGGAATAGCGATGGGGTGTGCCATTTCTCCGATACTCTTTGTCGCAGCATTTGATATCATTCTCATCTGTGCTAGGCAAATCGCAGGAGGAATCAAACTGCCAACTGGCCAGAGGCTTCCCCCGCTAAGGAGCTACATGGACGACGTCACCACCCTTCTTCAGACAGCGCCATGTACATCAAGGCTTCTGAAGAGGATTGATGAGCTGATGTCATGGGCAAGAATGAAGATCAAGCCCTCCAAGTCCCGTAGCCTGTCACTCAGGAAAGGAGTCAGGAACGACAGCACCACCTTTGTCATCGGAGGAGAAAAGATCCCACTACTCGCAGAGCAACCCATCAGAAGCCTGGGGAGGCAGTACACTGCTGAGCTTTCCGATAAGCAGATGGGGAAAGCTGTCATGAAGCAGCTCTCAGATGGCGAGGATCGACCAAAGCTAACTCCTGGGGAAGTACAAGGTCTGGTGCTACCAATTCACTCTCTACCAGAGAGTAATGTGGCCCCTGAAAATGAGCGAGATCCCCTCATCGACCGTGAGTAAGATGGATGGGAAAGCCAACTCATTCATCCGAAAGTGGTTGGGGCTGCCACGGTGCCTCTCTGACACTGGCCTGTTCGGGAGAAACATGCTCCAGCTACCATTGAAATCTCTGCAGCTGGGCTACAGGCAAGAAAAGACCAGGTTGGTGCTCAAGCTTCGGGAGTCCACAGATGAGTCAGTGAGGAAAGCCAATGCCAGGGTCCTAACTGGCCACAAGTGGAATGCCTAGACAGTGGTCGACCAAGCTGTCAGTCAGCTGCAACACAAGGAAATCGTGGGAAGAGTCCAGGTAGGAAGAGCAGGCCTAGGATGGGGAGATGCACCACGCTTCTGGTCCAAGGCCCACCGCAAGGAAAGGAAGGAGATGGTGGTGGCGGAGGTGACAAGGATGGAGGAAGACCGCTACAAGATCAAGGCCGTGTCTCAAGGTCGGCAAGGAAGCTGGACAACCTGGGAGGGAATCTCAAACAGAAACATCAGTTGGTCAGACATATGGAAGATCCCACAGGCAAGACTCAGCTTCCTTATCCGCTCAACGTATGACACACTTCCCTGTCCTCGGAACCTCAGCCAGTGGTTCGGAAAGGAGGAATGTTGTGCACTCTGCAGTGCTCCCAGCGCAAGCCTCCAGCACATCCTGTCAGGCTGCAAAATCGCGCTCTCTCAGGGCCACTACAGATGACGCCATGACCAGGTCCTGAGAAAGCTAACCGAGGTATTGGAGGAGTACAGACAGGGTAGCAGAATACCATCCCCTGCAGAGGACTCTACCATCTTTATTGTGGAAGGAGGAATTGAAAGCATCAGGCAAAGAGAAACATCAAGGCCCTTCAGTCCTGGCCAGGAGTGGAGCATGAAGGTTGACTTGGATAGAAAGCTTCACTTTCCCACAGAGATCACCACCACATATCTCCGGCCAGACATAGTGGCTTGGTCTGCAAAGGCAAGAGCGGTAGCTCTCATAGAGCTCACTGTACCATCGGAGGAAGGGATTGAGGCAGCCTTTGAACGGAAAAAGGCCAAGTACACCGAACTGGCTGCGGAGTGCCGGGAGGCGGGCTGGAAGACTTCCATATATCCAGTCGAAGTTGGATGCCGAGGCTTTATGGGGCTGTCGACCATACGCCTTCTGAAGGATGTGGGAGTCACTGGAGGAAGGCTAAAGAAGACAACAAAGGCCCTGGCAGAGGAGGCAGAAAAAGGTAGCTTTTGGCTCTGGCTGCGGAGGAAGGACAGGAGCTGGGGGAATAACAACTAACCCCCAGAAAACAGCCGCAGGGATAACATCTATCAGCTGCAGGGGGTGACAGGGAGACGTCCCTGTCACTGCCTCGCCACCGGAGACGTTTCGGGATTAAAGGGCCAAAACGTTGATGAAACGGTGGTTCCCGACTGATGACCCTGCAGCTGACCCATGGGCACCAGAGGAGGTGCAACAGGCTGCAATGCCCAGCAGGATGTAACACCTTCCTGTACAAATCCCTCCTCCCCACAACAGGTGTAATCTTACACATTAACGTTTCATTGAATCCTTGAGCAAACAGGAGCACCGCAGGAAAGATTTGAACTCAGCTGTAATATACGATGGCGGCTGTCACCTCAAACACCGTGACAAGGCGTACTCGGGTCGCATTGTCACATGTACACAATAGATTTTGCTTTGCTTTAACAACTGACATGTTGCCTATTAATAAATTTGATATTTTGAAAATGACAGAAATACGTTTTTATTCACGATTAAGGTAAATTATTATATCCCCGAAACGCGGAGCGTCGGGGATGTAATGGTTTTGCGTGCGCCGCCGCCGCGTCCGCCGCCGCGTCCGCCGCCGCCGCGTCCGCCGCCGCCGCGTAAGGTCTTTCGTGTTAACGCGATAACTTTTGAACGGATGTTTGGATTTGTCCCAGATTTTTTGGGTGAATGCTCCAGGACAGGTTCATGAACTGATTCGAGTTTGGAGGTCAACACTTTCAAGATGGCTGAATTCAAGATGGCCGAATTTTTGTTTGGTCCATAACTTCTGACCGGGTGGATGGATTTGTCCCAGATTTGGTGTGTGAATGCTCTAGGGAAGGTTCATGAACTGATTCGAGTTGGGAGGTCAACACTTTCAAGATGGCTGAATTCAAGATGGCCGAATTTTTGTTTGGTCCATAACTTCTGACCTGGTGGATGGATTTGTCCCAGATTTGGTGTGTGAATGCTCTAGGGTAGGTTCATGATTCGAGGAACTGATTCGAGTTTGGAAGACAACACTTTCAAAATGGCGGAATTTTCATTTGGCCCATAACTTCTGACTGGGTGGATTGATTTGCCCGGTAACACCTTATTTTAATGGTTCACCATTTCAGTGAATCTACCATATTAGGTACAGTGTAATAACCAATGTAACAATATTTAATACCATTTAATACTGGTGTAATACCAGTGTAACAATATGCAATATCAGGTACAGTGTAGTAACGAGTGTAACAGTATGCAATACCATGTAATATAGTGTAATACCAGTGTAACAATATGCAATACCATGTAATACCACTTACGCACAAACACATGATGTAAGTAAAAAAATTACATTGTATTAAATATTGTTACACTGGTTATTACACTGTACCTAATGTGGTATATCCACTGAACCATTAAAACAGTATTACCATTTGCCCCATTTTTTGCTTCATTTTCACAATAGTCGTTTGGTTTTAAGCCTATGCGCGTCATGTCACGTCTGTATATACGTTTACGAAATGGTGGACGGGAGTGGTAGGAATGATGGGGGACTGGAAGCGTCGCGTTTCGGGGATATACCTTAAGCAGTCGAAGGCGACTGCACAGGCAGTCTAGTTTAAAAACTGCAGAAATGTGAGGGGTGTATTCACTTTTGTGCCCATGCACATTTGCTTCATTTGAAGTGCATGTCAATGACACGTCATTTGTGTGTGTGTGTGTGTGTGTGTGTGTGTGTGTGTGTGTGTGTGTGTGTGTGTGTGTGTGTGTGTGTGTGTGTGTGTGTGTGTGTGTTTGTGTGTGTGTGAAGTGTTTTGCAGAGTTGAAGACTTCCTGACCAGCAGATGGAGATGGAGAGTGCTGTTGGTGATGAAGCAGAGGGGCCGGCTACAGACACAGGCCACAGGGTCAAAGAGTTCGCTATGGCAAAGAGTGACGAGGCTGCAGACTCAGGCCAGGGGGCCCAAGAGGTCGCTATGCCAAAGAGTGACGAGGCTGCAGACACAGGCCAGGGGGCCCAAGAGGTCGCCATGCCAAAGAGTGACGAGGCTGCAGACACAGGCCAGGGGGCCCAAGAGGTCGCCGTGCCAAAGAGTGACGAGGCTGCAGACACAGGCCACCAGGCCCAAGAGGTCGCCATGCCAAAGAGTGACGAGGCTGCAGACACAGGCCACCAGGCCCAAGAGGTCGCCATGCCAAAGAGTGACGAGGCTGCAGACACAGGCCACCAGGCCCAAGAGGTCGCCATGCCAAAGAGTGACGAGGCTTCAGACACAGGCCACCCGGCCAAAGAGTTAGCTATGGCAAAGAGTGACGAGGCTGCAGACACAGGCCACCCGGCCAAAGAGTTAGCTATGGCAAAGAGTGACGAGGCTGCAGACACAGGCCAGGGGGACAAAGAGGTCGCTATGGCAAAGAGTGACGAGGCTGCAGACACAGGCCACCAGGCCCAAGAGTTCGCTATGGCAAAGAGTGACGAGGCTGCAGACACAGCTATGGAGCAAAGGTGAAATCAAAATATTAGCAGGATCATTCTATAATTATAGAGGTACATTTCAGGGGGTTTTTTTTCCAATAAATAAACTAGATGCTTCCATGGTCTACTCTATACAGTGTCCAAACAAACTAATAGTCTCAGGAGCAATATAAAGCTACGTGCCTACCTCCATCCACACCAGGTTTTATCGACAGGCTAATGATGATGTGTTATTGTTCCAGTGTCCATGGAAGGCATTCACCTGTAGGCAGTGTGCTGTCCATGAAGAGTGACCAGGCCATGCTATCTCCAGTGACAATGTCACCAGAACAGGAAAAGTGAGTATGGAGATGATATGCTTTAACAAACTTCATCAGTTTGTGCTGCAACACAGGGAAAACATAATATTATGGGCAAATAAATGCAATAATTTACACAGTTATTATAATCATGACGATAAAGTCATGCTGTAGGCTTCACTATCACAACACACCAGAGTATATTATGTCCTCATCCCCTCCATCTATACAGTACATTTTGCCTTTGTCCTCAAGTACATGCACCGCTCATACACATGCACCACATAAACACATCATCATCATCTAGGGATTGTTTGATGTTGATGTCTTTATTGTGTTTTGAAAATGTCTTGCATGTCAACTGATTTCATCAAATACACAAACCACATTTCTTCAGGAATTGTTACCAATAGTCTATTGAAAGCTGTCAGTTTAGTCCTGACCATTGTACAGTGTACATGTTTCCCCAAAGGCTAATGATGATCTTTTATTGTTCCAGTGTCCACGGAAGGCATTCACCTGTAAGCGGTGTGCAGTCCATGAAGAGTGACTCGTCCATGCAATCTCCACTGACAATGTCACCAGAACAGAAAAAGTGAGTATGAGATGATATCCCACACAGCAAAAGTACACCGTAATGGATCCGCCCCGGAGTCCACCATCCGGAGGTCATCCTCCGGAACAGATCCGGTAAACGGGGCCGTATCGGCGTCCACTTGCACGCCGCCTATCATCCGACGCGGAGGCGTGGTGCGGACTCAAAAGGGACCCGTTTGTCACCCGCAACGGATCCGCGTGCAGAAGCATACCTCCGCAGTGAGCCCGGTTCGGAGGCGCGACATCCGATGCGGACTCATTCCGTGTCCACTTATTGCATCCGTCACGGTTCCACTACTTTTTATCAGTTACGGACCCATTCCGGACTCATAGATGTTCCGGGCCGGGACCATTTTGGATCCGTGCTCATAAAGTTACTTTCTTATTAGGCCTATGCTATAATCCCAATAAACGAACACTAAACCAGTTAACCGTTTCAAACAGCATTTAGATTTAATTCTACAGATAACACAGACCTGGCCTAGACACCGTTTAAATAAGAACCCGAAAAAAACACAACCTGACGAAGAACTTCACTCATCATGATTTTTTAATTCATCTTGACATTATTTTTCTGTCTCACTGTCATGTTGAACAATCGCGTGTCGTGGCTGCCTTCTCTTCCTTCCCTCATCAGTCGACGGGGAAACATCACATCAGCGCTCCGATCTGAAAAGGCAACAGAGCTAAACTTAGAGCTTTCATTTAAATTTCGTAAGATGACAATCAGACATTGCATTGCATATGGAATAGACAATGCTCTCTTTCACATCTCTATCCCGTGACAGTAATGATGTTGAATATTATAAGATGTACAATGTCCTACTTACTCTTGGTCGTAAAAGCCGGGAGGCAGGCGGGCATCACTGTAGCAGGGTGGATTACAGCTGGCTAGCCCTGTCCGACCCAGAGGTAATTCCACCTGTTTACTGTTGCACAAGATTAAGGACAAATTCAGATATTTGTAGCCCAACCACGGACATCTGTATCAAACTATGAGCCCAGCTACTTCATTCATTCACCAATGATGGACAGCATATGGGACGAGGGCGCAGTTCATGGCCATCCATTAATTGCTAATAAATAATTAGCCTGGATTTCGTTAACGTGAGGAGAACATGATGCCACCGCTTTAGGATTTGTACCGTTAAAAACACAGTTGGTGCCAAACCTGTTGAAAGCATCACCAATCCGTGTAAAAGTGTACCACGAGCCAAATTCAGACCGATATAGCCGTTTCATAAGAGTATTTGAACACTTAGACCTACGTTTAACTTTACACAAGTTTGCTTCAGTCAACCGGTTTGCTAGTAGGTGGCTAGCAAGCTAACGTAAACAAGGCTGTTAAAATGGGCACATGTAGATAATTTTCATTCAACTGCACTTCCTCCATGTATCGGATGGCATCATATTTTAACAGCATTTAGGAAATACTACAATAGCCAATGTAGTTCTCCATGTCTTTGAATGAATGAACTAGCTGTCTCGTTTTGAAAACAACTAGGGTTAACATACACTTTTTAAAGTCATAAAACAAAATCCTACGAAATATCAATAAGCAAATATAAAAGCTTCAGATATACTTTTTGTACCTTTGTGTATCACCTAATATAAATAAATCAATACTTACTGGAGAGCGCTGTTCGGTCGTGTCTGCCCCAAGAAATACTGTACGTTCTAACTGTCCGTTAGATTTTACAGCGCGTCCGCGTTTGTGAATCAGATTTGGATGTGGTTATGGTCCGCGTTTTGACGGTAGAATTTGGGGCGGCGCACGGTGGCGACCCTGATCCACCAAGTGGAACCCAAAGGAATGTGACAGTGACACGGATGTGGTGACTTGAACGCGGCTCCGCATCGGAGTCCTCTCCTGTGTGGGATGCTTTGTCAGACAAGCTTAGTCCAATTGTGTGCTGTCTAATGAGAAATATCGGCAAATACTGTAGATCCAATAATTTACATCTTTCACAATGCCTGATAAACAATGAGACTATACTATACAGACTCCACCATTACAAGACAATACAGTATTTTATGCCCTCATCCCCTCCATGTACTTTTCAAGCACATGCACCACTCATACAGTACACATGCGCCACAGCATCATCATCTAAGGATTGTTTGATGTTGATGACTTTATTGTGTTTTGAAGATGTGTTGCATATTAACTGCCGTCGTCGCAAAATTGCGACAGGTCGCGGTATTGAATTAGGTGGGCTGTCACGTCGAATAGAGTGTAAAATCTTGTCCATACTCCTTTCCACTGGGTGGCAGACATGTGGTACTTCAATCCTTTCTAAGAATTTCGACCCCTCTTAGTGCATTTTTTTCGAGTAATTTCCATCTGAAAACCCAGACGCGGAAGTTGCGTTGCAAGTCACTATTTCAAAACAAAGGAGGATCGGCGTTGTGAGATTGTGCACATAATTTCCTCTAATTCAAGCCCAAATACATTCCAAATGCAAGTTGTCTTGGTGGTTTATGTTTAGTGACATTATATTTTCCCACAAGTTGATTGTATATGTGTAGACATTTATAATATGGCCTTAGGCAATGCGTCTCCTATTGCTAGCTTAGCCGTGGCTACAGAGAAGAACAGCCAATTCGAATAGGCAGTGAAATAGATCCCCTTGCCAAACACAGGGAAACATGGCGTCAGTTTTACATACATAAACAGTATTACAAACATAAATGATCCTAACCACAACTCAATGGAAAGTTTCGGGATTGAGAGAAGTGGTTTGTTTGGAGACTTCATTACGTAGGGGAGTTCCCATTTGAACACACGCGACGCGAAGGCGAAGCCCTGTTCCAGGCGAGCTGAACCCATGTGATTGGTTTCATTCACTGAATAAATCTGAAGCAAGTAGGCCTGCCCCCAGACGACAACTTGTCATGTTTTGTGTGCATACAATTGCGTATTTCGCCCCTCAAGTAATTGCAGCCGTTATTATAAGAAAAAAGATGTTGCTGCTGAGATTGCAACACAGACGATCAATCGGCTGTTTGGGACCTCCCCTGTCAAACACAGAAACACGGTGTAGACCTAGGAAACATAATCCTGAACACAAACTAATGAACATTTGCGGGGTTGTGAGAATGTGCTTGCTTGGCGATTTGTAAATGGTTACGGGGGATTTCCTTAGAACATGCGAGAAGCGTTTATTGTCATCCAAACCCACAGGGCGATATGCGTAATTTCACTGAATAAACCTCTAAATAGGCAATCATTTCTATGTCGTGCGTTTTATATGCAATACAATGCCATATGTCGCCCCTAAAGTGATTGCAGTCATCATGTGTCCATCGAAATAGGCTATATTTCACTTGGTGGTGAACTTTGACGTGCGTCTTCCCCTAAGCTGGAGTAGGCGAAAAAGCTAAAACATAAAGATAACGTATGTAATTTCCCTCTATGAAAGACCGTAAGGAAAACCACTGCTACAAAAAAGAATGGATTATCCTGTTAGACGTTGTACATCCCATAGAAATTCGATACATGGCTTGGGGAAATATCTGCGTTTTTTTTTTTTTTTTAATCGTTGCGCACGGGAAAATGAAGACGCATACCCTATAACACGAATATTTTAGACTTGTTGAAAACTGGGCTGGTCGCCGTGGTTGGACTGTCTTTATTAGAGTTTGTCATGTCACTAAAGCAGCATGGAAGAGGGGGCGGAACCGGAGAGACTGGAGAGGAAAGCGCTGCGCTATGCGTGAGCTGGGATGGTGCCGCTTCTGATCGCCTTCAGATGGCCGACTTTAGGTGTTACTTATAAAGTATAGGCCTACTATAACGTGATAACGTCGGCCTAATTGGGCTGTGTGTATTTTCGATCCATGTCTGTATGCCTAACAGTAGCCTATGATACCAAAATGAAAAGAAGCAGTTTATAAGTCAATAGAGCTGAGATAACAGGAGAGGTGATGCTGATTTGCTCCGCCTCTCCACCCCTTTTCCTGAAACTGATTTCACAAGGGTACACCTCATGATACAAATTAGGCCTTTTTATGCCCATTATCTTGACACTGTGCCCATTAGTTCTGTGAAATGTAAGTGACAATCTGTAACATTCATTCACTGAGCTATGCTGATGATCATCCAGGATGATCCTATGCATACAGAGGTCACTGCCCCTGCGCCTTATCCAAATAGCCTACAGTAGCCTATATAGGTCACAGGTGTAGTAAAATAGGCTATATAGGCATATATGTGTACTGAATATGTGTGCTTACCCTGTCTGAGAAAGGTTTTCACAGACTAAAAAGTCACAGGTAGATGCAAACACTTTTGGCACTCCAGGCAACAACCTCCCAGTTATTCCGTTTCTTGCTAGTTATTATTATTACAATATTAGTTACAATATTTACTATATGTTAGGCTTAAAACTACTTTTTTACTTGACCATAATGTATGTGCACAACATGACAGTAATGGGATGCCAAATATTTCTAAATAAATTCAATAATCTATTGAAAATCTATTGAAAATTATCAATATTTTCCATTACTAATTAAAAATTCAAAATGGCCGCCCCATATGACGTCATAATATGCTAATTAGGTATGCATATTTACTCCCAAAATAAACTTTGGGTCTTCCTCAACATTTTTGTAATTTACAGTTAGGCTCTATCTGTTACCACTGTCCAGCCACAGCCTGTTGAATATGTGATGCCCAAATCGAGCATTTTCACCAAAATAACATTGGCATTAAAAGGGTTAACTGATTTCAATAATTATACTAAAAATAACCAAAAGACAGTTTAGGTGTTTATCTCATATTTAATTTGTTTGAGACCACTATGGTGAAATTCATTATGGGAGTGTGAAGCTGGCTAGACTGACGGCAATCTTAACAGCTTTCAATAAAAAATCTTTCACCTTGTAAGTAGAGCATTGGTAGTAGGATGGAAAATTACACTAGAACAGGAAAGGTACAGAGATGACATGCTTTGTCAGGCAAACTTTGTCAGAGTTTGAGCTGCATCAAAGGAAATATGACACCAGCCATTTCAAATAATATATAATTTTTGTTTGACATAGTCCCCAAACAGCAGTTTGTTCCATGTTGTGTTTGCCCCAAGTATGGGCAGGCTAGTTTAAATAATTTGCATATTTTTGGTATATAGATCCCAGACTGCAGAGTCTGCAGCAGTTCTCTGTGGTGTTTGCCCCAAGAGGGCGTTTAAATCCTGCCTGACCTGCATGGCCTCCTACTGTGAGCTCCATGTTAAGCTGCACTACACAGCCCCAACACTACACAGACACAGGCTAGTAGAGGCCACTGAAGACCTGGAGCAGAGGCTGTGCCAACGCCACAACAGAGAACTGGAGCTGTACTGCAACACGGACCAGACTGCTATATGTGCTCTATGTGTGAAGGAGCATAGCGGACACGCTATAGCAGACCTGGATAAAGGCCAGGTAGAAAACAGTCTTTATACAGACACAATGAATATTGTGGACATCATATAACGGATCTTGGAAATCACAGAGTAGATTTAAATGCTATCAATAGTCATTGTAGGAAACAAGTCTTTAGTGCAAAATAATCACATTGTTGTATCTTGTTCCCCCTTATATCATTAGGGAAAGCAAATCAAAGTACAAGACATGATGAAAACAGGTAGGCCCAAGATATGTTTTAACTTAAAAAAAAAGGAGACGATCGTTTATCATTTAATATTCTCAACAATGTTATTGCTATATAACTAATTTACTAGATTAGAATGCATTTCCTCCTCAGTTGCTAAGTTGTTAGTAATGCCTTCGAGAAACGAGGTCCCAGATGATGATTGATGTTTTTTGCTACATCAGATGCAGCTCCTGCTGTGACGGACCTTTGTGACAAGTCCATTATCCCTGCTCCTGCGAGTCTCTGCTGTATTGAGAGAGATCTGACATCACTGTCGGTGTCGTGGAGGGGACCAGTTGGAGTTGACCATGTCTCATACCTGCTAACCATCTACTGTGGTGGAAAATGTCTCCGCACAGTTCCTGTCAGCTCTCTCCAACACACCTTCTCCGGGCTGGACATCGGGAGGGAGTACACTGTCAGTGTCTCCACCGTGTTGGCAGGCAGTCATAGCTCACCTGTCTGTACCGTCATGAGCACATGTAAGTCAATGGCAGCTGAAGTGGCTGAGCCCATTAGATATAATAATAACTACTTGCATGGATCAATTAATTATGTAATTTTCCAAGCAAATACATTGCTTGACCATTATCAACAGTTACAATTTTGTTATCATTAATTTTGAGGTCGAGCATGTATGATCCAGGGAAAAGGCAAAGTGGATGAGACTCAAAGTAGAGTCCCTGTGTCCAGTTGCTGTGCAGTAAAAGTAATCCAAGTAAAGGAAGGATAAATCACTGCACATTGGTATTCCTTGCTGATAATTTATTTGGTGAACAACACGTTTCGCTGTTGTTTCATGAACCTGATGAAGGACAAAAGACAGAGGGGTGTCGCGCCAGTAACTCCAGTCCTTGTGGGTGCGTTGGTTCCAAAGCGATAATCCACAGAAGCAAAGAGTAGAACTCGCACACCAGGAGCCGATGCAATAGCTGATTTATTGCTTTACATATGTACAAGTGATCAAGGTGCTACCCAAAAGTGCAAAACGTTTTCGGTCACCAGACCTTCCTCAGCGCAAACAGACAAACTCACAGAGGACTTCCTTATATAGAGTTCACCTAATTGGTGGTAGCCATGTCAATCAACAGTCGGTTAGGTTGACGTATACTGACAGTGTTGGAGGATACCAAAAGGCATAGGCCTATGTCAAAGGAGACAATGCTTAGTTTAAGGAATAGTCAAAAAAAAATATATATATATAATGCACTTTTGGGTAACACCTTGATCACTTGTACATATGTAAAGCAATAAATCAACTATTGTGCAGTGATTTGTCCCTCCTTCATTTGGATAAGAAAATAGTTTTGATATGTCAATTAGATTCCAGGCAAAATTAAAATATGTACTGCAAGTTTTCAGAGGGTGGACTTGGACTAGGAAGTAAGCGCTATACCTGATATGCATGAGGACTGAAACCCATTAATCCACACTGGCAAACACATCACATCTATGAACTGTTAACATTTAAAATGTTTATTTTTCCTTATGGAAGTGGAGCAAATTAGCAGGCAAAAAATATTTATTCTTCCCATAATTATTCTTCCCAAAACTCCCATAACACATCACACACCCAGAGTTTAGAATCACTGATATAGATCAAACATAGATCACCAGCATGTTTAGAGAAATGCTGAAAAATGTTCAACAATCTTAACTTGTGAGTCCCAGTAAGGTTACTTTGATGTAATGATGTCAAATAATAAAGTATTAAATCTCTTCTCTCAAATACAGGTAGCCTTGCCCCCAAGGACTTGTGTGTGTCTGTGGATCGAGCAGAATCAGGTGACCAGTGGAAGGCTGATCTCAGCTGGAGCCTACAGCAGGGGATGGAACAAGGTCCTCACAAGTTCCTGATCTCCTACTGCAGTGAAGGGGCTGTACCCCAGACCATCTCTACAGAGTCCTGCAGCACAACTCTTACAGGCCTGCAGCCAGACACTCAGTACACTGCCAGTGTCTGTGCTGATGCACACAGTGGTGCAGAGACTGCCACTGTGTCAACCACTTTCCACACAAGTAAGTATTAATTAATTACTAATACACATAGCAAGTGTGACTTACTCTGCTTTACACAAGCAATGCTGCTGTTGTTTTTCATTGTCCTGACAAGAAACTACAAAGTATGAGGCGCTTGTTTCTTACATTGAGATCTGTTGGCTTTAGCCTCTATCCTCAACTCATTTGACTGCTACAAACACGGCATATGGGCTCTTTCTCAATGCCAAGTGTTCTGGACTTGCTGGAACGTGAAACGCCTGGTGATTGGATACTGTGTGGAGTTGACCAAAGAGTATCCAATCACTGGGCATTTTGAGAAAGAGCCGTAGTGTTGTGATGCATGTAGCCTTCATACACACATTGCAGACCTTTTTGTCTGCTTCGATCTGAGATCTTGCCGTTTTTCCAGAAATTGATTGTGATTTTTTTGGGCAAATCCGATTTTAACACGTTAGCCCTCCATTCATTTCAATGCTGAGAACCTGGAAGACGGGTATGTTTGTCTGACATAGCAACTGTTGCTAAGGGTGAAAAAGTGAATTATGTCACCAAAACAACTCCTTGGATTACAAAGGGTCCCTTCATTATGGTAATGATATGGGCATGCCAAACTAAATTATACAAATATGCTTATATTTTCAGGTGAGTGGAGGATTGTTCTTCTTGGCAAATCAGGAGAAGGGAAAAGCAGCACTGGCAACACCATCCTGGGAGAAGATGTCTTTGAAGTGAAGAGTTCTCCAGATGCTGTAACTACCGTATCTGAAGCTCACAGCAGAACAGTCAACGGCAGGAAGATCACTGTAGTTGACACTCCGGGATTCCTTGATGCAAAAATGAAAGACAAAATGAAGGCTGAGATAGCAAAATGCCTGACATTAAGTTCTCCAGGGCCTCATGCCTTCATCATTGTGCTACAGATTGCTAGATTCACAACAGGGCGAATAGAAGTTATTAAGCAGACAGTGGAATTGTTTAAATCTAAGGCTTTTAAACATGCTGTGATTATCTTTACATTTGGGCAACAGCTGAAAAACTGGAAACTAACTATTCAGAAGTTTGTGGGAGAAAGTAGTAGTCAGGAAAACCCACATCTTACACTGAAGGATCTAGTAGAGAAATGTGGTGGCCGCTACCATGTCATAGACAATGAGTATTGGCAGGAGGAAAATGAGGGTGAATACAGCAACAGGAGGCAGATAGAGAAGCTGTTTGACACCATAGGAGAGATGGTGCAGAGCAATGAAGGAGGATATTACACTACACAGGCATAGAGAGATTGAGGATCAGCCTGCAGGGGTTCTTTTTTTATCCTTATGCAGGGAATAAAAGGGATGCTTCGTAAATCATTTGCATTCTAAACTTCCTAGTAATCTTGACCAGGCAGGACTAGACACTTTTCATGAGTGTCCCAAACAAGAGTCTGGAAAAACTCTGGAGAAAGACTCCATTACTTCTAGAGTACTGCTGATGAGAGTTCGCAATTACTTGTAATGCCAGTGCTACTTTTACAGTTGGAAAATTGTTTGGAATGAGAAACAGGAAGGTGAATATAGCAACAGCAGGCAGATAGAGAAGCTGTTTGACACCATAGGAGAGATTGTGCTGAAGAATGGAGGAGGATATTACACAGGAGGTCAGGCTGCAGAGGGGGCAGGCATACCTTAATACGCAATAGGGTGCTTAGGGTTTCTTCTTTGACCTTGTTTCCCCCCCTAGGGCCTCCTATGAAGGGAATGAAAGGGATGCTCAGCAAATTATTGTATTTCTTACAATCCTTATCTTGATCAGGCAAGCACACTTCTCATCAGAGTCCCAATCATGAGTAAGAAAAAGTCTCCATTACCTTAAAGTACCGCAGATGAGAGTGCAGTTACTTGTAATGCCAAATTGTACCTGTTTCTAGTCCCTCTTTTGATATGGTTTACTTTTTGGAAGGTTTTCACACAAGTCTATTGTTATTGCCTTTTTTATTTGTTCACTGTGAGTACTTTGTAAAAGATACAAAGTTGTTGTTTTTTTTACACCCCGGCTAACTGTTTTGAAATACTGCTTTAAATGTATGTAACACATGCCTATGCAACAATAACATGTTAATGCATAGATGTGGCTTCTGCTATGCTTACATGCACTGTATATAAAAAAACCCTGCAAAATAGTAGTATGCTACAGGCAATTTTGGTTACCTGCATTCTACTGTTATTTTAGACAAAACAACTGCAATATAATGCTGTTTAATGTATCACATTTAAAGAATATATCCTTTTTAGCATAATATTCTTCTGCATTAAAGTAGTGTGTTTAGAATTTGTAGCTACAGCAACACCACGGTCTGATTTATTACAGCCTAAACTTAAATGTGCGGGACCTACAGTCTGTAGCGTTGGTATCCACGCATTGCAGAACCGTTGATACAAATAATAAGAAAACATTGGCACATTCTCCAAACCGACCCTCTGACATCCACTGTCTTCGCCAACCCACCTCGGAACTGTTACAAAAGGTCACAAAATGTACGGGACCTTTAGGTAAAAACTGACCTCTATAAAAAGCCCTCTTTATCTTGCATTGCCAACGGAAATTTTCTGTGCCATAATAGCCGTCAATGCTATGCCATGATAGGAGGAGACAGTTATAAACACTGCTCAGTGGATAAAATGATTCTTGTCAGAGGCAGGATAAAATACACTAAATATGTGGTGTATGCACTAAAATGTCATTGTCTGGCCTCATGTTTGACTTCATTGAAGTGCCTCGCAAGTGATGACTTTTCATCATGATTCTGTATGGAACTCTTGTACTCACAAATTCTTGTTTTCAATTCACGCTTTGTGCAACAGCATAATTGTATACTTTATTCACATTTATCTGTATATTGTTTTTTTTGCTTGTTTGTTTTATTTACATTTTGGGATACATTGCAACACATTGAGGTGCCTTATCACTGGACTCCCCCTAGGGCAGGCATGGGGAACCTATGTCTGGAGGGCCATTTGTGGCCCTTGACGCAGTTTTATCCGGCCCCCGAGACAATTTCAATGTTATGCAGCTTCACATGGAATATGACATATTTTGTAAAGGAATCCTAGGAATTACATTTGCAAAACAATTACGTCAACTGAGCCCTGAGCAAGGTCAGTAGACCGAAAGCTTGGCCTATTAAAAAGAACACAAAGGGGATTTAAGTGTGCAGACATTTTTCTTTCAATTTTACACAGTTTTTGTTTGTTTGGCACCTTTTAATCGAGAGTGCGGTGTGATCCGGTAAAACACAATGTTATGCAGCTTCACATGAAATATGGCATATTTTGTAAAGGAGAATCTTAGAAATTACATTTGCAAAACAATTACGTTATATTCAGGGGGACCTATAGAAGGTAAGGCCTGTTTTAAAGGTGGCTTCCTTCAATATATACGCCTTAAGTGCAGGGGGAAATCCTTGTTTGTGTTCATAGTCCGGTCCTCAGAAGACTTTTACGGCCCTCTGATTAATTTGAATGAAGAAGGTTCCCCATAGTAGAGCGGCTACAGGAAAAATCGTGCAAATTATGATACAAGCGTGAAATTCGGCAAGTATGTGCTCAAGACCCATACGATCAAATCTACCCGATTGGCCACTTGAAATGGCGGCCATTTTCCAAGATGGCCGCCAAAAAAGACCCCATAAATGGATTTATTGCATAGAATTGACCTAGAAAATTATGATACAAGCATGAAATTCAACATGTATGTGGTCAAGAACAATATGATCAGATCTACCTGATTGGCCACTTGAAATGGCGGCCATTTTCCAAGATGGCCGCCAAAAAAGACACCAGAAATTGATGTATTGCATGTAATTGACCTTGTAAATTATGATACAAGTATGAAATTCAACATATATGTGCTCAAGACCAATACAATCAAATCTACCTGATTGGCCACTTCAAATGGCGGCCATTTTCCAAGATGGCTGACAAAAAAGACCCCAGAAATAGATTTATTGCATAGAATTGACCTAGAAAATGATGATACAGGCATGAAATTCAACATGTATGTGCTTAAGACCAATACGGTCAAATCTACCTGATTGGCCACTTGAAATGGTGGCCATTTTCCAAGATGGCCGCCAAAAAAGACCCCAGAAAGTGATTTATTGCATAAAATTGACCTACAAAAGTATGATACAAGCATGAAATTCAACATGTATGTGCTTAAGACCAATACGATCAAATCTATCTGATTTGCCATTTGCAATGGTGGCAATTTTCCAAAATGGCCACCATGAAAGAATCTAAAAATGGATTTGTTGCACAGAATTGAGAAAGGAAATTATGATACAAGCACAACCAAGAAATTTGGCAGTTATGTGCTTAAGACCAACGCAATACATTCTAAGTAATTTTCCAGTTTAAATGACGGCGATTTTCCAAGATGGCCGCCAAAAAATACCATAGAAATGGATTTGTTGCACAGGATTGATCAAGCAAGTTATTATACAAGCATCAATTTTGGCATGAATGTGCAAAAAAAAAACAATACAATCAAATCTTCCTGACTCGCCACTTAAAATGGAAGCCATTTTATAATATGGCCACAAAAAGGCTGAATTTAGCCCAAAGGTGAGCAAAAAAATGATGATACAAGTATGTAATTTTGTGTGTTTGTGTGCTTAAGAGCAATAGGCCTATAATCAAATCCACTCATTTGCATTTTAAAGATGGCCATCAAAGAAGACACTAGAACTTCATTAATTGCAATTAATCTAGCAGATGTGGCCCAAATCAATGTTAACATTCACTGTTTGAATTTCCAATGATTTCATCATAGAAGGAAACACAATCAATCAAAAAGGCACATAACTATAGGCTACCAAGGGTAACCCCGGCTCTCTGAGGCATATGAACCAGACATCTCACTATGGGTAACGCCCGCGACCATTTGCCAAAACTTGATTTCAATCTTGCCGTCATGCCAATGAGCTGCACAGCTGGGGATCCCGCCCCCTCGGGGACAAATCCGAGGTACGTTGGGCTCTGAGCTTCAATCTGAGGCAACTAGCCTTTGAGCTTGTGGGTGAGTGTAGCAATCTAGTGAGATGTCTCGTTCATCTCCCTCAGAGAACCAGAGTTACCCTCGGTAACCTATAGTTCTCTTTCTGTCGAAACACTCGACATCCCACTATGGGTATTGAAAAACTCCCGATTGAGTTGCCTTTACCTAGAATGCGCAAACAAAAGCTTGGCCGGGGCACAGACCATTCTCCTGCCGATGCCCAGAGCTGTTGAAGGCGAAGAGGCAGCGTCCATCAGCAGTGATAAGTATCATGCTCACCCAACGCGCAGCTCGAGACGCAACAGCCACCCAAGGGCCCAGGGTCTTAGTTCCGAACCCGAAGAAGAGAGGCTAGGCACCAGGCGCACAAAGGCAGCGTCTGGACATCCAATACCACGGAGAGCACGCAGTGGAGGGAACCCAGGGCACGGAAACCACCCGTCTGGGTGTAACCGATGTGCAGGTGGAGCCCACAGAGGTGTAGCGAGGCCCCCAATATCAAGTGGTATTCCCCAATAGCAAACCAGGCCTTGGCACAAGGGGGAATTTCCAGAATGTTCAGTACACAACATCTGCAGGTGCAACCGTGCTGGCAGAAAAGACCATTCTCTATCAGGGCCGTAGGTCCAAGTTGCGGACGGAGAACCTAGTAGCAACCACCACCACAGCAAGCTGGCCAAGCCAGCCCCGATAGATACCCGTTTGAGGGCACACACTATGGTTCCTGAAGTCCAAGGGGGACATCAAAGATACACTTCCCCTCGATCATGCATCCTGGTCGAGCAGGGGCCTGAGATACTTCATTGGAGAAGTATGGTCTAGCTAACCACGGTCGCCCTACCCAGGGACAGCACTCCAGGCAGCACAATTGACACTCACGCTCCTGCTGAGCGAATGAGACACACACAGTAAGGGGTGACCGACCCAAGGGAGACACGTGTAATGCGTCCTATTAGGAGAGGCGAGGATCCAGGTGGTCTTGACACGATCAGCCTTCTCACCCTCGGGTAGAGGGCGCAACTGACTAGAGAAGTTGCGTTCCACAGAATGTTCCACAGCCTCTGGGAGGAGGCTCTTATCTTTGAATGTTCCAGGCTGACAAGCCAAAGCCATTATGTGATGGCTAAATCAAACATGTTAATGTCAAAATAAACTAAATTAAAGCAAATAAACTTTTGTTTAACAGCAATATCGAGAGAACCACGAATTGCCGTTATTGACATATTATTACCGCAGTGTCATCATATTGTTAGCATCTCATAACCTTCGGGGTGTGTGGGGGGGGTGGGGGGGGGGGCACTGCCTCCATTGATATTGAATTAAGAACTGGCATTAGCATGTCATCACCATGCTATTTGTGTGTCATACTGTGAGTGGCTTATGTGTCATTGCAGAATATGTTTAATATCTGTATCAGTTCATCATCCATGCTAACATATTCAAGGAGAGCGAACAATTATTTCCACCAAATTTGCAATATGCACATATGACATTTGCAAATTTCTAGGGTCTTTTTGGCTGCATTCTTGGAAAATTGCCAGCAATAAAGTAAAATTGTAGCAAATAAAGTAAACTTGATTGTAGGCCTATTGGTCTTAATCGCATACAAACCGAGTTTCATCATAAATTGCTTGGACAATTCTGTGCAATAAATTATTTTCTAGGGTCTTTTAGTTTTTTGGCAGCCATCTTAGAAAATGGCCGCCATTTCAAGTGAGTAATTGGGTAAATTTGATTGCACTGGTCTTAAGCACATACATGTTGAATTTCATGCTTGTATCATAATTTGCTAGGTCAATTCTATGCAATAAATCAATGTCTGGGGTCCTTTTGGCGGCCATCTTGGAAAATGGCCACCATTTCAAGTGGCCAATCTAGTAGATTTGATCGTATTGATCTTAAGCACATACATGCTGAATTTCATGCTTGTATCATCATTTTCTAGGTCAATTCTATGCAATAAATCAATTTCTGGTGTCTTTTTGGCAGCCATCTTGGAAAATGGCCGCCATTTCAAGCGGCCAATCAGGTAGATCTGATCATATTGGTCTTGAGCACATACATGTTGAATTTCATGCTTGTATCATAATTTTCTAGGTCAATTCTATGCAATAAATCCATTTCTGGGGTCTTTTTTGGCAGCCATCTTGGAAAATGGCCGCCATTTCAAGTGGCCAATCAGGTAGATTTGATCGTATATGTCTTAAACACATACATGTTGATTTTCATGCTTTCATCATAAATTTCTAGGTCAATTCTATGCAATAAATCCATTTCTGGAGCCCTTTTTGGCGGCCATCTTGGAAAATGGCCACCATTTCAAGTGGCCAATCAGGTAGATTTGATTGTATTGGTCTTAAGCACATACCTGCCAAGTTTCATGCTTGTATCATAATTTGCACGATTCAAGCCAAATTGGCCTTGTAGCCGCTCTACTACAACCCCTGCCCTAGGGGAAGCAAGATGTATGTCTGTATGTCAATCATTGGGTCAGAGATGAACACCCTATTTACGGCACCTATGGTTCTATGTCCATTAAACGCTGAGAAAGGGCTCTGCCCGAAACGTTCGTTAGCGAATAAAATAAAAAATCTGAAGAATGGTGTCCTTCCTTTTATTTCTTCTTGCTCACGTGTCTCATATTATGCCCTGCCAATTTGGTAATAATATAATAATAATAATAATAATAATAATAATAATAATTGTATTTGTATAGCACTGTGTCATACAAGGCATGTAACTCAAAGTGCTTAACAAATGGAATAAAACACATAATTGTTAGAGATGGATTTAAAAGGAGAGGTATAGAGGAGAGGCAGAAATAGCAGGAAGGCAGAGGAAGAAGAGATAGATAGAGATTGTAGAGTCATAAGGTCAACGCAGGTTAGGACCAGGATTCTTAGATGCGTAAGGTCCATAGTGGCTGGGCCTAGCATAAGTCAGTATATATCCTGTTCTTGAGGACCAGTGGATGGACATGCCCTCGACTAAGTTGAGGACTTTACGTATCTGGGAAGTCTTGTCAGTAAGGACAACTTAGCACAAAAGGACATTAGAGCAAGACTCGGAAAGGCACAGGGTGCTTTTGCTAAGCTGCACACCATCTGGAAATCCAAGCAATACAGCTTACGAACTAAGGTGCAACTGTACAACAGCAATGTAAAATCTGCACGGTTGTACGGCGCAGAATGCTGGCGAGTAACATCTAACAATAGGAAAAAAGTTGAAGCCTTTCACAACGGATGCCTCAAGAAAATCTGTAGAATCTTCTGACCCGAGAAGATATCCAATGCACATCTATTAGGGAAGGGAAGATTCACCGATACGTATCGGAAAATCGATACAACCTGTACAGTACGGTTGCATCGATTTGCAAACGTCTGCATCGGTAAGAAACGAAAATAAAATCGAGATGCATCGTATCTTGACTGTCCGCATCGGTACAAACCGGATAATATCTCTAAAAACGTTTAGAAACTGTCAATTTCAGGATTTGTTCTTGTGCGCAACGCACATCACCTTGATCTGATTCAGACCGCCTTTCCTCTCGTGCGAGGAGGTGTGACCAAGCAAACATTTTCCTTTGTCAGAGCGGCAGGTAACCAGCAATGTGGAGCACATTTTGTTGTCATATAGCCAGAAATTCTCTAAGCTATGAGATAGGCCTCTCTCATTGGCTCCCATTATAGCCCCGTTGGCGAACGCAGCCAAGTAAAAGATGAATGGGAGCCTATTGGGCTAAATGGCTCAGCAGGGATTTGTGACGGTTCTGTTCTCTGGTTTGTAAAGATGTGTGCACATTCTGTACCTTATCATGGAAGTTGTATTAGAAGTTAAGTTAAAGGTTCCTGACATGGCTTTGTTCTCCCAAAGACGTGTTAGTTTTGTCCTGCAACACGCTAGCATTTGGCTAATACCTGCTGGCTGAGGAATCTCTGCGACTATTCACGACCAGAGCTGACGAGAGACGTACTCTGACTGATCCTAGCAGAGACATCTACGGTCACACACCTCAAAACCCCCCACCGCCGTCCAACATGTTAATTGAAGGTGCCCAAATTCTTAAGGATGAGCGCAGTCATTTCCTTTACCCCATGTACACATGCCGCTTTTCCACCACCTTAAATGCAATAAATAACAGGTGTCCGCAACAATCCTAACATAACTTTAAACACTTCGACATCTGAAGTCAGACTTAAAACTACAAAACAAATGGCGTAGTGCCGTAAAGTCGATTGTCACGTGTTATGTCATTGCTATAGTTGAAATAAGGGTCATTTTCACGAATCTAACACTTGACAAGATGCAAACGTGTCGGCAAATGCTTTCACTTACTCATATCTATCGAACGCGACTCCATTGTTTCCAGGGGGAAAATCACAGGGGCAGATAGTTCTATGAGAAACGTACAGCCCCATTGGCACCCATTCATTATTTACTTGGCTGCGATAACATAGCTGCAGTGCCACTCCTGGCCACACCAGCTAGTGGTCGTTCTTGTACAATATTCCATTTTCTTTGATATAGCCTACCGCAAGTTTTCTGGTCATCCGGTGACTTTTTCAACATCCGGTGACTTTTTTCTGCGATTCTGGGAGACGTGTGGAGAGAGTAGCCTACTCGCTTCACTAGTTGATATGTAGAGTAGCTCTAGGCTACCGCGCGGCACAAACAACAAGAGAAAGTTGTCTGCCAACAACATGTTGCCGTTTCCGAATGACAGCAGCATAAGCATACTGTCGTCGGCACACAAGATAAAAAAAAACATATTCGTGTTGGGAAACGTTATAGAGCCTGTGTATTCGTGTTAAGTCCATTGTTCGTGCAGTAAAAAAGAAGTGAAGTCGCTAAGTTGGCATCATTGCTTAATAGCCTGTTATATTTCGTTCTCGTGCTGGACACACACGGTCTGATTTGCAGCTCGTGCAAATTGTCCACGTAGTTTAAAAAGTCCAGTTGAAAAGTACACTATTCCAACACTTCAGTCCAGTACGCACGTTATTTCCCCCTTCTGACTTTAGTAACACCATTCCCAACATCTACTAAATTGTTCTAATTTGAATGAATAGTAGGCCTAGTTGATAAGTTGTTCAGAGCTTACATGTAAATGTAGTTATAACATGTCCAGGTCAATATTCCAACATGAGCAGAAGCTTTCATTTTCTCTGCTCATAGCAATGTGCCCAAGCCAAAATGAGTTCTCACTGCTTTCTGTATGTTTTCCAGTATAGGCTATTTCAAAAGTAATATGCACAGCCAGGGCCGCTGCTAAGGTTTTGGGGGCCTAGGCATAACTGGTCAGGAGGCCCCCCTCATAAGTAAATACTACTACTGCTGCTACTACTAATAATAATGCTAATTCCTGTATTCACAATTACAGTATGCCTGAAAAATGATGGCCCTTTTGATAACTAACAAATATATGTTTTGAAATGTAATTAACCCTTGTGTTGTGTTCGTAAGCTGCATACACCTGTGGTGTTCGGGTCAAACTCAGCAATAAAATACCCAAAAACACTAGTTATCATCAAATATTGTTTTTCATCTCATGGCTAACTTGGTATGTATTCATATCCATGGAAATATTACTTAATGTATTCATCTTTTTGACTTTACTGGTCTTTTATCTTACATTATGCAAATCGTTTTTGATGACCAAAACTATCAAAATCTGCATAAATTCACTATTAATACCTCCTAAAGTGATACAATTAGTGATTATGTTGTCCATGTATTACAGCTGATATGAGAGTACAATAACCCCCAAATTTATTTTATTGGTTTTTCTCTAATATTGAAAAATATCATCAATAGTGGCATGTGTGGTCCAAACCAACCCAAAGAGATTTATAGCAGGATAGAGACCAAATGCCAACTAAATTAGTTTTTCAGTGCATAAAATCAATGTTTAAATATGTTGACTTGGTGTTTTTCAATATTTATATGATTGTAGTGTGGTAAATATACAAAATAACAATTCTGTCCGAGTCACAGCTATTCCACTAATCTAATGCAAAGATATTGGAAATGAACACATCAATTAACATGAAAAAAGTCACACTATTCATCTGAATCCCCTATGCCATGAACATGGACCATTATGTCATTGCCACATCAACTTTATGGAAAGTATAAGACCAGTTCTACATGTTTGGGTGCCATTATGAATTTTTGATACGTTTTTTGGAAAAAATAATGTGCAAAAATGTATTTTGCAAACAAATGTGCAAAAAATCTCATTATATGATGCAGAAATGGATTCCCTGACCATGAAAACATATGAGTAGACACCAGAAATACATCTGTACTCCTTTCACAACAGGAGATATGACGTATTGTAGTGTATGGGACTGTCCGTCGGCCATATTGAATTTGGAATATGAAAAAGCTGGGAAAAAAAAATTCAGGCAAGAAATATATTTTCCTCACCATAAATCACCAAACTAAAGACAAGGGGCCACCAACAGCTTTTCAGAAATGCATACAACAGCCAAAAATCTATGCCGGGTCAATTTTGACCCTGAACACCACAGATGTAACTTTTTTTTTTTGGACCTTTAAAATTTACTAAAATGATAAAACATATTTTTTGTGTGTTGCAATGATTGTGACTGAGGATTAGATGAAGCCTTATTCCAAGAAAATAAAGGAAAGTGTGTTTTTTTCACACTAAAACTTGAAAATGGGTCAAAAATGACCCGAACACAACATAAGGGTTAAATATTTTTTCATGATGTTTTTTAGTCAGTCTCAATTTAGGAGGCCACAATTTTGGGGGCAAAGTGGTTGAGGCTCTAAAAGCGCTCTGTTTACTCTGCTTATGCCTAACGGCAGCCTTGTGCACAGCCTTTAATATCTGTAAGCAACCCCTTGGATTCAAGAGAGAGTCTCGACTGATGCTCAAGGTGTATTTATTTTTTCTTGAAGCAGAATCGCATGGTCACCAAAAGCACCGTGAAAACTGTGTTTTGAGGTATATAAAACAATACAAAACAACAAATCAACATACAGAATTCACAGCACATTGTAACATTGTGTTCATCAAATTGTTCTCTAAAAACATCATTCATTTACTACATTACAAACATACAAAGGCAAGCCATTTAGGTATTGTCAAATACACAGTAGAAAGTTAGACACAATATTTCAAAATGAAACCAAACAAACAAACATACCTCACTGCGCTCACCAAGGATGCTTAATGATATTTTCTTTTGTTTAAAACAGGCGTCAAAGTCCTTTTCTTGTGCAAAATGAAGCAAGAGTTAAGCTGGAGCTTGGAGATCAAACATTTCGGCTCAGTCTCAAACAAAGCCAAGCAGCTCCCTGATTGCCTACACCTGTTGGGTTACCTTTACAGGTCTCCCTCTTGTGGAGCTATGGTGTCAGGCAAGGGACAAGACTCAACAAGGCAAAGGAAAAATTTCAACTACCCACAGTCCATTCATGATTCACACATACAATGTCACTCAACCTCACACACACCAACCGTTTTTAAAGCACATAGAAATATATATATATATATTTTAATTAAATGTTATGTTTTTAGAAAAATATACGTAAACAAAAACACATTTAGACTATGACAAAACAAAACACATATAAGGACTAGTGCGGTCCTTTACACTCCCACCAATCATGTCATGTGGCCATAAACCATACATGATTCCCAGATTCTTCTAAGGACCATTCACCACCCCCCAAAGTGTGCAAATAAGCATAAATTATGTTCATGTAATTAGTTTTGCGTTTTTTTTCTTAGGTATGTGTGTAGTGTGTGTATTTGCGTGTGTGTGCACTCTTGTAGCTATTCACTGTCGAGAAGTAGAACAAGGTTTTGAATTGGGCTCTCTATGATCAAGGGTTAAGATTCGGAACAAGTTCAAGTGATCTCTGTTCTACCACTTCTGGAAATTAAGACTTCTTTCAGCACTTGGAGGCCAGTTTGCCATTCCTCCCACCGTGTACGCAATTCATCAGGAAGTTGATCATACCATGGGACATGTTTTGACAGTTCTTCGAGAATGCACTTTCCACTTCGAACGAATGGGGCCACGGACCTCAGCAGATCATACATGGAGGCCACTTCTGACAGAATGCCACGGCAGGTGACTGACCACTGAAGGCTGCGAGCATGTTCCACTGTGGTGGAGTCTTGGTTGAAGTTCAGGCATTGAACACTTGATGCTCTCTCGGGTGGTCTTTTTCCAACATTGCTGATTATGGCTACTGCTTCTTTCCCGAAATGGCAGAGAACACCCACCAGAGATTTGATGAGATCAAGGCCGGTCAGTAAGGCGTCATTGAGAGAGATGCCATGAGATGTCACTGACCAATTGAGGTCCAACCTGCCATGATGGGGTGTGAACCAACAGACCTTTCCAACTGGTTTATCTGGAACTGGCTCTGCATCAGCATTGCTGAACACATCATCCATAAAGGCTTTGTAATGATCATTGAACTGAAGATTTGTTTTTAACTTTCTTTTCAAACGCTCAGGGCTAATCGTGGCCAGTTTTTCATTGTTTGGCAGTGGAGGAGGGCTTTGACACCTCAATTGAAGAGGCATCTCTGAATGACCACCTGGCCTCGGTGGAATGGTTTCGCTAAGGAGCTGAATGTGCACATCATCTTGAGAGACAAGCTTGCAATCTGAATTTCTCCCACTGACGTCGGACTCTGGAACTCTTAGGATGTCTGCAGTGGGTGGCATGGCAATTTCCTTTACTGTAACTCTATGGACGAACCTTTGGCTCCCTCGTCTGCCCAGATGTAGATTTGCTGCACCTATAATGCTCCATCCAAGTTCAGTTTTTTGTGCAAATGGCTCATTTTCATGTCCAATGATGACCTCTAGAGGCGCTAGAGCTGAAGGACAGTCGTAGCCTATTAGAAGGCCCACATCGCAGTCTTGAAGTGATGGTAACTCATGTGCCAGATGTTTGAGATGAGACCACTGCAAAGCTGTAGATGAAGTTGGTACACAGGATTTGTCAACTGGAATGAAGTCACGTGTATACGCTTGCTGCAACAGAATATGATTGTAATTGTGGAAGCTTTTAACCTGCAGGCCAACTACACTTTGACTGGGGACAACTGTATCTACAGCAGTCATTGTACTGAGCTTCAACTGCAGTGGCTGAGTAGCTACCCTCAGCTTTCTGGCAAGGTCTTCCAGGACAAATGTTGAATCACTCTGTGTATCAAGAAGAGCATAGGTGAGAATTTCTTTTTCAGGTTCATTTACAGAGGACAGGTAAACAGGAACGATACTAGAAGTGGCAGATGCCTCTCTAATGACAGTATGGGAGCTGACTTTATGGATCTGAGTTACTTGTCCTTCTGTAGATGTAGAAGCGTTTGATGCGACTTCTCCTGGTTTCCTCCCTCTTTCATCATCATGCAAACAAGGCGGATGGCGGCGGCCACACACTCCACAGATATGCTTTGTTCTACAGTCTTTTGTGACATGGCCTTTACGTAAACATCCAAAACAAAGATGGTTCTGATGTATGAATGACTTTTTGTCTCCCATAGGCTTGGCAGCAAAGACTGGACACTTGGCTATGCCATGCGATTCTTCCTTGCAGATGAGGCAAGGCAACCTGGGCCTAGGAAATGACACACTTTCTGAGACCTTGAATGCGTGATCTTTGGATTGGGCACTTGTGCTCAGAGCCTTTGCTCTTCTAGATGGCTTTTCATCTGGGGTTCTAGAATTTAGAAAGAGGGGAGAGGCTATGGGGTTACAGGCTATGCGAGCCTCTTTCAACAAAAAGTCTGTAAAGCGTTTGAAAGATGGATACTCTCCTGATTCATCAAGTTCTTCTACAGCAATTCGGCTCCATTTCCGTACAATCCAGTCAGGCAGTTTTTTCAAGAGCTTGTGATTTTCCTCACAGTCATTCAGAATGGACAGTCCTTTGACATGAGGTATTGCTTCTGCACAGCTTTTCAAGAAATCTGCAAACTCTCTTAATGCAAAAGAATCATTTGAATTAATCTTGGGCCATTTCATAAGTTTGTCTCGGAATGCTTTCTGTACAACAAATGGGTTGCCATAGCGGTCCTCTAGAACTGCCCAGGCACCCTCATATGCATCTTCAGAGCTCCGGTAGAAGAACCCTTCCACTGCTTTGAGTGCCTCTCCTGTGAGGTAGCTTTTCAAGTACAGCATCTTTTCACTGGCAGGGATAGGTTTTCTGCCAATTAAAGTTAGGAAAGACATTTTAAAGTCAACAAACTTCAAAGGATCACCAGAGAAGATAGCTGGTTCAGGAACAGGAAGGCGATTTAGGCTTAGTGAACTTGCAATTGCTTCAGCCAATCCGGCTGTTTCACTATGAGATGCTGTTTGTGATTTTAACACTGTGACTCCTGCACTCAAGGGTTGATTTGTTTTCATAATTGTGGTGGTTTTAACTGGCACTATTTCAGATCGCACCTTTGCTTCATTTTCCACTCCACCTTCAAATTTCTCATATGTTCGAGCCCGAGCTGCAGCCACCTTTACATCCATATCTGCTTGCATCATTTTCAGCCTTGATTTCTCCTCCTCTAGTTTCAACTTAACTTCAGTTCTCTTTTGCCTCATTTCTGCCATCATCTGTGACTCATGAAGTTCCCATTCACTTTCCAACTTTGTCAGTTTGCTCTGTTGAGCTTCTATCTCTTGCATAGACTTTGCTTGCTCTTGTTTGGCTGCAAGATCTGCTTCTGCCTCTGCTTGCTTACTTGAAGCCTTAGAGTTGGCATTGGACACATTATCTAACCCTTCAGGTCCGTCTGAGATGACAGTTTCAGTGTTTGTTCCACCAAAAATGGATTTGTGTTCATCTCTGTTTAAAGTCATTCTCACTCTTTGCTTTTCAATCTCTGTTTCAAATTTGTCACAGGTGATGTCCTCTTCCAATCGTTTACTCACTATATCACATATTTCTGTTGTCAGTACATTACAAGCATCCATTTTCCGCACAACATCTGGAGTGTTAGTTGAATTGCGCTGAAGTGGCTCATAATTTTGATTTACATGATCATATCCACTTTGAATGTGCTGATATATTTGATCAAGATCCTCCTTTGAACAGAATTTCTTTAGACTTTTTCTACATTCTTTTGCTATCCCCTTCCAAGAGTCATAGGACTTCAAGAATGCCTTTACATGCTTTTTTGCCTGTTCTTCACGCATCTGTTGGCCTTTCTCAGTGAGTTGCCTTTCACGAGTTCTAGAGACTACTTCTTGCGTGTCAACTGTTTTTTCTTCAAGTACTGGAGGTTCTTCAGAGATTTCTCTTTCAACAGTGGATTTACCATTTTCTTCTGTCACTGACATTTTAACTTTATGTGACTGCAATTATCTCAAAGTGAGAAACTGAAGTGGAGGTATGTCTTAGTCAGTGTCGTGTTGTACCTCACATTAAACATTAAAGAAAGAGGAAATAGAAAATGTGCCCATCACCAATTAGGCTACTCTTTAAACTGCATTCAAAATGGGCCTGAGCTTGCTTGCTTTAACTTCAGAATGTAAATAAAAGGCCTTTCTAAACCATGTAATTTCAAACCTTAAGAATTTTCATTTGAAATAAAGCCATTAAACATTCACTCTAAGTTTCAAGCATTTCCAATAACCAAGTCTTCTCAAACATTTAACTTAAACTTAATTTGCAAACCAAGATCACTGTACCCATTTCTTGATGAGTTGAAGGACTGCGCCGAGAAAGTTCAGTTCATCTGGAATTTTCTCTTCATAAGAGTTCTCTCACCGCATCTGGAGTCTCTGTTTAAGATGGTAACACACCACGAGCTGTGTCTTCTGGAACGACACCAGCAGGAACGACCCAGCAAGAACGACCCAGCAGGAACGACCCAGCAGGAACGACCCAGCAGGAACGACCCAGCAGAGTGCCCAGGAATGACCCAGGGGCAGGAACGACCCAGGGGCAGGAACGACCCAGCAGGAACGACCCAGGGGCAGGAACGACCCAGGGGCAGGAACGACCCAGGGGCAGGAACGACCCAGGGGCAGGAACGACCCAGGCAGGAACGACCCAGGCAGGAACGACCCAGCGCAGGAACGACCCAGGCAGGATCGACCCAGCAGGTGACCCAGATGTAGCGTTGAGTTTTCACTGTAAGCAACCCCTTGGATTCAAGAGAGAGTCTCGACTGATGCTCAAGGTGTCTTTATTTTTTCTTGAAGCAGAATCGCATGGTCACCAAAGCACCGTGAAAACTGTGTTTTGGGGTATATAAAACAACACAAAACAACAAATCAACATACAGAATTCACAGCACATTGTAACATTGTGTTCATCAATTGTCCTCTAAAAACACCATTCATTTACTACATTACAAACAAACATCAAAGGCAAGCCATTTAGGTATCGTCAAGTACACAGTAGAAAGTTAGACACAATATTTCAAAATGAAAACCAAATAAACAAACATACCTCACTGCGCTCACCAAGGATGCTTAATGATATTTTCTTTTGTTTAAAACAGGCGTCAAAGTCCTTTTCTTGTGCAAAATGAAGCAAGAGTTAAGCTGAGCTCTGGAGCTCAAACATTTGTGGCTCAGGCTCAAACAAAGCCAAGCAGCTCCCTGATTACCTACACCTGTTGGGTTACCTTTACAGGTCTCCCTCTTGTGGAGCTATGGTGTCAGGCAAGGGACAAGACTCAACAAGGCAAAGGAAAAATTCAACTACCCACAGTCCATTCATGATTCACACATACAATGTCACTCAACCTCACACACACCAACCGGTTTTAAAGCACATAGAAAAATATATATTTTTTGATTAAATTTTACGTTTTTAGAAAAATATACGGAAACAAAACACATTTAGACTAAGACGCAACAAAACACATACAAGGACTAGTGCGGTCCTTTACAATATCAATTTAATATTTTAATCTGTTCTGTATCGCATCGTATCGTATCGAATCGCACTGCATCACATAGCATTATAATTACATCGCGCCATATCGAGCTGCATCGCAGTAGGTAGAATCGTATCGCATCGTAGCCACTGGTAATTTCATGAATCGTGAATGTATCGTATCGTTGCCATGTGTATCGAGATGCGCATCGTATCGCTTCGATGATGAAGATTCCCATCCCTAACATCTATACAAGAAGACCAAGTGCAACAGCGTGGTCCTTGAGATCAAACGGCACCAATTCAATGGCTTGGGCATGTTCTCAGGATGGACCAAGACCGCATACCGAATACCGCTACCATGGACTCCACCTGGGAAAAGGAAGCAAGGCCGGACCAAGAACACGTGGCGGGGTACGGTGACGGCTGAGCTGAAGGAGATGAATCTAACCTGGGGCGAGGCACAGCATGCTGCTCAAGACAGGTCCACATGGAGGCAGATCGTCGAAGCCTTATGTCCCATCACAGGGACGGAGAGGATTAAGTAAGTAAGTAAGTAAGTTGTTGAGGACCTACTGCTTGCTGCAATGTTACGTGTATAAGAAACTGAAGGCACTTTGCCATATCGTCGCCTGGCTAGCAAAACCACCTAAGTCCGATTTGGGAGTCTTTGGAAAACAGGTGTAGCAAAGTGGGCTTTGACGTTCCTTTTTCATTTGCGGTGCGTGCATCATCACGTCACGCCGACCTATCAGCTGATCTCACAGCTGATTTCACTCCAGCCGAGACGCCGTCTTTTCGTAAGCTAGGAGGAATAGCTGTCGGTCAACGTGCTTTCCTCTGTCCATCCAGACACGCATTCTGGTCTACTCTTTGCACTCCGATCTGTTGCCAAATTCAGCTTGGCGTGACACGATCTCCGCCTCGGACAAGTGTATCTACCGGTGCCATCAGCTGTTTGTTGGCTACCCTGTTGATCTACCAAAGCTCCGAGAGTTCTCTCCTTCTGGCTCAGGTAGGCTACCCAAATGACTCCACACGTTCGCTAAAGTTTTGATTTGTTTGACTCGGGTCTAACCGATGATCTATTTTGTTGTAGTGTGGGTTTGAGTTTCCTCTGACTCGTCGGCCTTTATTGTCTTCCACCTCTCCTCTTCTGCTGTTGTGGAACGTGAGTATACCGCTTCAACTTTTCATCACGTTGTAAAATTGGTACAATAGCCCAGTTACATCGCATTATCCTCTGTATTTGTAGGCGCCTGGGTGTAGCTGCAGACTCCCGGTTCGCTCTGAATTGCTGCTGTTTTGTCCCCCCTCGATACGTGCTTCGGACTGACGCGTCGCAGTGTCCGGTCATCCGAGGGCTATCACTCCGAAAGCATTCAACAGCCCAGCATAGGGCAAGCCACAACTCGCGCCGGTGGCGTATGTGGCCGAGTTCAGTGTGTGCCTGCGTGAATGTAGCCTGTGTGAGTGAGTGTCCTGTTATGTCGTGGTGAGAGCACGACTCATTTGTTTATTTTGTACATTTTCTTTGAGGGATGTTTCTTTCTTTTGTTTAATTATTTTCTTTTGACTTGAGTTGGGAACTTCAATTTGAATTCTTTTGTTTTTGTCTCTGTAACTACTGAGTGTGCGCGGCTTGTAGCCTAAACCAATGCCCCGGGCCTGATGGTAACTGACTAATTCTAATTAAAGTAAGTTTGAAGAAGGCCAGACGGCAGAAACGTCACTTCACCATTAAAACATGGAGCAGAGTGTGCGGCATTCTTTTCTTTTTCTTTAACATTTGCATGCTCAGGAAGCCAGCACCTCAAGAAAGACTTTATAGGTGTGCGATACCTCTTTTTTTCTAAACTTACTAATTCCCATCAGTCCTGCTCTCGCCTGTAGCAATTCCTTTCTGTGGCGAGTTAGATTTTGCTGGTGGGCCCTGCAACTCAGTTTATTTAATTTTGTTTGTCTTTATTTGCTGGGCAAGTGGCAGGCCCTTGATCTCCCCTTTATTTACCCTTTCTTTTCCCAGAGGGAGGTCCTCTTCCCCCCTGGTGGTGGGTCCGGTCACGTGGTGTGCAGTGAATTGCAGTGCAGTGCAGTGTTACCTGTGTGTGAGTGCAATAATTCACCTTCACTTAGTGTGTGCATGGGCACGAGTGTTTGTGTGTACTTATCCAAGGCCTATACAGGGGGCTTAGTATAATTCCCACCTCTTGGGTGCACCTGCCCTGTATTTGAGAACCCTCCCTTTTGTACCGTTTTGTGTGAGTGTGAGTGTGTGTGTGCATTGTGTGTAATATTTTAAATGTCCGGATTTTTATACTTATATGTGAAATATTCGGGATTCGGGAGGTAGTGATCCAATTCGATTCGATTCTATACATTACATTTCTACTGAAAGCAAAGCAAATGTTTAATCAGTCATGATGAGGCAATACAAGTAGTCAGATACTGAGCAACAATTTATTGGCTGTTTTCTCTATCAGTCTGTATCAGTCTTGCAATGTTTTGAAGTGCTTTTATTTAATTTAACATTCATTTGCTCCCGAAATATCCATGGAAGTAATTGAAACTTAAAAAAAATTGCTGGATCGATTCTGGAACTTGCCAGATCGATTCTGGAACTTGCCAGATCGATTCTGGATCGTCCATGCCCTGCATCGATTTGAATTGCCGAATCGATCATTGTTGACACCCCTAGTAAACAGCACATGTTGAAATGGTGAATGATTGGAAAATTCTTGTAGAATTTTTAACAATCTAGCATGCTATAACTAACTTCATACTGGTAAGTCTCTTAACACTAGAACTACCAGGATTTTTCTGCCTACCTAGAAGTACCAGAGAGGGGTCATTTGACCCGGCGGCTTTTACCTAATACACTAATCACTCATTTTGTTATGGTAATTAGGCTGTTTGGGGCCGTGTGTGGGGTGAGGGGTGAGGGGGTCACACCTTACAGTGCTAACAGCCAAGACAAACAGGGACAGACAGCCTCTTCCCAAGGGCTGTCAGCCTCCAAAATCACCACAGGTAAATAGCAACTTGCATGAAGATATCAGCAGCAAAGACAGATAGCACAGTTTGGCGGACAGTGTGTTACAGTTTTTCTCCATTGGTTTGGCTCATTTCTTGAAACTGAGACGTCATTCTCAAAACATGGACAAATCCCAAAAATAATTTGCAGTTCAAATGCTTTTGTACATGTCTCAATCATTTAGTACATCCTTGCAAATGGCTATGTACAAGTATCCTACAGTTATCAGCTTACATTTAGTACAATTTTCAAATGAATGTACCTTGCTGATCTATCCCAATTGGTTGATTCTCAGTGTAATGGTTGTCCTGAAAACATGTCAGCACATTTTCTTCATATAAGTCCATCAATGAACTTGTGAATGTCCCATGTGATCATGACGTATCATATGACTGCAACCAGATAATGGTTGAATTACAGTTTTTCTCGATTGGTTTGGCTTATTTCTTGAAACTGAGATGACATTCCTATAACCATTGGGTCATTTGGCCAAACATTCTTACACTTCTGCACAACAGTTCAGATAACTAGCAAAATGTCATATACCTCCCAAAACACCTCATTCTTGCATCATCACTAAACATCGCTTTGGCTCATTTGCATTCATTTAGTCCTTCTGTCAAAATAAACTGGATGGTTCAGCATAACTACTTGGATCCTCATCACTCGCTCATATCACCCCAAAAACAGTTTACCCATGTGTCAAAACTAAATTTCTTCCCCACATATATCATCAGTACCCCCAAAATAAATTGTCCCTTTGCCATTGTGTAAGCACTGCCAGTCAAAATGGTTAGGTGTTTTATCTACGTTCAGCTAACAGATTTCGACTATGTATAAAAATGAAAAAGTGAGTGGAAACATTGAAGTTTGACAACACAGATAATTTACCAAGGACATTTATCAGTAACTTTCTTTACTGTAAATTCAAATACAGAAAGTAATGCCCATATATCACAGGTTTCTCATGGGTTTGGCTCATTTCTCAAAACAGAGATAACATTCACAAAATAACATGGACAAATGCCAAAGCAACTAGCAATTGTTCAAAACAGAATGTCGTTTGAAAAAATGTCATGAAATTAGCCAAATTACAGAGGAAACTGTAGTATACACGGTTGTAAAATTATTTTCTACTAACTAGAAAAGTAATGAGATAGTGTAGTGAAGTAGTGAAATACCATCTGACCTGTTGAACATTTACTATGTAATGAAATTCTTAAAATATGATGTCCTTGACTGTTTTGGGAATTGCGTAGACCACTTTGCATATGATGACTTACACAATGAAATAATGCTGACGTGTTTTGGAGAGGGCAACCATTAGACTGAGAATTGTCTAATTCGTTTAGATAAGCAAGGCCAATTTATTTGGAAAATGTGCTAAATCTATGCTGAATGTGTCAACTGAAGGGTATTTGTACATATCCATCTGCAGAGATGTACTAAACATTTGAGACATGTACAAAGCATTTGATATCTGATGAAAGCAATGACAAATGCCATTCTGTTTTGGGAAATTGCAAGTTGGTTTGGGGATTTGTCCGTGTTGTTTTGAGAATGTCATCTCAGTTTCGAGAAATTAGCCAAACCAATCAAGAAAAACTGTAACGTGTGAATCTCCCATGCCATGTGACCATAACGACTCATGTGAATGCAACCTGGCAATTGTTAGATGGATAAATACCAGTGCATGTGGACTACTGCTTCACTTCCCTCAAGAATTTTGTGGTGAAAGAAGCTCCTCTCCCAGATGCAGAGATACAGCACTCAACAGGCATTGGAAATGATCCACACACACACACACACACACTCTGTGTCTCAAGTGACAGCTGTGAGGTGCTAACAGCTACATTTCCACAACAAAAGGAGTGTCCGCAGGGGGTCCAAAGGGTCAAATGACCCCCTTGTGGGGCTTTTAGGTAAAAAGGTCAATTGACCCCTCCGTGGTAGTTCTAGTGTTAACAACCAACAGCTTCTCACAGGTTAATTTTACTATTTATAATATTGTTTGTTGTCTTATTTGGTTTCAATATTGACATAATTTGCACGCTTAACCAAAACACGAATTTTGGGATATTCTCTCTGTGCCTTAACAACATATCGTCGGCTGGCTAACAAAACCGCCTTAGTCTGATATTGGGGTTTCAGAAAACAGGGAAAAACTACATTTCCTAGGGGGCACCAAACACCAGTGCCGATTTTAGAAAATCTGAGGCCCTGGGCATAGAGCAATAGTGAGTCCCCCCTAACAATAATTTGTTAAAAAGATTTTTTCAGAATTTTACTCCCCTACCACTTCTGCATCATCCTGTCATCCTGTCTGCATCATCCTGTCTTCCTCTTCCATTAAAAACATTACCTGTCTAAGATGTTAATTTATTTTCTTTAATTATTTTGAGTGAAGAAGCAAATCAAACATGAAACACCTTCTAAGGAAAACAAAACACTTTAAAATAAATAATTTCATGCAACAAAACAAGAACACTATACTGCACATCAGGCACGTGCACAGCATAGTTGCCCACGGTGCCCTTTTGCCCACATTGGCTGATATTGCCCTTCCAAGGGAGGGGAAAATAATATGGCAATAATAATTTCATATTTCAATATCATTTGATTTCTTTATAATTCATAATTTTGATTGAAGTTTTGTACAATAAAGACTTAAGTCAGTCATACAAATTCATCAGACCCGTCGAGAATGGGCACGAGCGATGTGAGGTAGGCCTACGCAACAACTCCGGTGGGGAGGGAGAAGGCACGCGACAGGCGCTTGAGCGCCTATAAGAGACACGAAAGATTTTGAAGATGCCTGGGAGTCGGCTAGAGCCCTACACACAGTCTACATATTAGGGTACAAAATATGCTCACAATCAACCTCTCTAATACAATGTTGAGTTTAGAACTTTTAGCTATCATACATCTGACAGTCAGCCAGCGCCACGTTTAGGTAGCAAAAAAACCCGACAGGGAGGGAGGGGGGGAGCAAGCATGCATGCGACCAGGGCAGAGACTCAAAATATGTTGAAGATGTCGTGGGAGTAGAGCGACTGCCCTGACGGCCTGAGGTGAGCCTGAAACATAGCAGGCTACACAGTAGGCCTATTAAACTACATGATCACAATTAATGTCTCTTAAAGCCGATGTCGAGTATAGGACGTTTAGTGATCCTAAATAATCTGACAGCCGGTGTGCCACGTTCAGATATTGGGGAAAAACGACAGGTTGCTTTGTGGAAGGCTAACCCAACTAAGAAACATGCAGATGACATGCCGTTTTATCAAGCAGGAGAGAACTTAAGGGGGTAGACTAAAGGAAGCACATCTATGTTGGCTGCGAAAAAATGAACAGGTGCAGGTGAGGCAGAGAATCTTTTTCAGGATTGTAGAGGTTTGATCTTGGTGAGACCGCTAGGAAAGTGCTTTTTCTTACGCCGATATATTCTCCGACCCAAAGATACTGTTTCCACTGTCAATTTCCATGTAATTGAAATAAATCCACTCCACATGATAACTGAAGTTTAGGCCTACTCTTGTTCTTAAGACACTTAGGCATACAAAATATGCATGAACTAACTAAAATATCTGTAATGAAAATAAAGTCTGTGACAAGCTCGGAGCTTCAGAGCAACAGGTAAGAACTGGTCGCTCCCATGGTTCCTTGAGATCTGAAATGAAAGCCGGCTCGTCAACTCTTAAAGCGACAGTACACATTTTTAATATAGGCTACAAAAGACCCAACACATGACCTAAACCTGTGAATTCTTATTGTTTTAGCTTTCCTATATAATATTCATCATTTTAATCATGGGATATGCCTATTAATGAAATTTCAAATTCAAATTAAATGATCTTTTTAACCATTTTTAAGCTCTATTTATATTTATTATTTCTATTTATTATAACTTAAAGTCTCCTTTGGCTGCTACAAGGATTATAAAGATGACAGTGGGTTAATTGATTAAGCATCCTCATATTTAGCCTATTCATTTACTCATCATTTCATTTCATTTAAGATGAGGATGACTCAGAGCCACAGACCTCTGCACATAGGGCAGGTAGGCATAAGACTGATCATCTCTGTGACTGATACAGGTTTAAAAACTATCAAGGCTTTTTCTCATAATTTCATTTAATTTAGGGGCAGCCACATACCACACATGAGGAAATGTGGATCAGGAGACATTTAGGGCAGGTGGGCATAAGGCTGATCATCTCTGATATGATTAATAGGTAGGCCTACATGTTTAAAAACTAGCATGTTATATCATATGGTACGCATATTCAAGATACTATACAATAAAATAATATTAATAATTATGACAATAATATACTACTTCTACTACTACTACTAAAATAATAATACCCATGGTGCAGTTTCCTAAAAATTCTGAAGGCCGCTCATTGTTGATGGGGTTTTTTTTTGGGGGGGGGGGGTTGCCCTTTCTACAGGTTAGAGCAACTGCCCTTTGCGATTCCTGTGCACGTCCCTGCTGCACATTATCTTGATAGTTGTACTTTTTATTTTTATTCCAAACTTTAATTCTGGAAATGATGAATGATTGAAATATTTTTGTAGAACTTATCCAGTCAGCATTCTGGTAAAACTGATAACTACCAACCTCTTTTCTCAAATTTCTTTTACTTTCTAGTATTTTCAGTCTTGTTACTTTTCAATGATAGCATCATTTACACTCTCATTCAAAGCTAAGCATTCTGGGATACTATCATTGTGCCAGAGCAATGATTTTGCGTTCAATGCTCATGCCAGGGCAGCTCCAGCTTGTAGTGTCACTAAAAGGAAGAAATGCAGTGGCTTCAAATCTTCATGTTGAGGGTACATCAGTCATGGAGGAGGATGAAGGGGTGGGGTACTTCTTTGGTCCTTGTACCTCCTCACGAATGGTCTCCTCCTTGTTTATCATCTTCAGTTAACTTCTGCTCTTCTCCATGCTCAATATATATAATGAATGAAAGAATACTAGCTGTGCCCAGACCAAAACAATTCCTAACCCTAACCTGTCAGTAAGAAATGTTTTTTTGAGAAAAATATTTGAAATTAGAAAAATCCTGAGAAAACACAAGACTGTGGAAACATAGAACTGTGGGAGTATAGAGAGAGCACTTCTGTGTGTCCATCACAGAAAATAATTTCGTGTCCAAAAGCACGGAATTTTGGCAAAGCACGGATTTCGTGTCCTTAACATCCGTGTACAGGAGCACGGATTTTTTGGAGATCATGTTGGTAATTTGAAAATCAACAATGGTGACAAAAAAAAACTAAAAAGAATTGGCACGTCCTTTGCACAGATTGGAGTCATATTCATGATCTTTCTAACAGTCCTTGAATGAAGTTTATAGGGTAATCGGTTCAGTCACAAATGGACTTCTTGTGGAAGATTCCCTGTGGCAGATGGCCAGAAGCATAATATGTATATGCATCTAAACTCTTGAAAGCAGTGATGAATTGTTTACAACATACATATACAGGTCGTGTGGTCCGAAATCAGGTAAGGATGATGCGGTCCCATGCTGCCGGACATCTGTAAAAAGTCCTGGTGGGAGCAGGTAAACATCGTTTTCTACACCTGCTATTTTCAGCTTCTCAACATACCACTCCCTCTGCTGCCCCACTAAATGCTCAACCTCACTGGAAAGTGAAAGTGGAGGTGTTTTCTGCATCCTCTTTTCTTTAAAAAGTAATCCGTTCTCTCTGTATGTTGTGTAGGTCGCTATTAATAAATCGCGGGAATCATGTACAATATGGCGGCACTTTTGACGAAGGTCACGTGTGTGGGATGGGTCAATACTGACCTGCACAAGAGAAGCAAGCAAGAAACTGGACTATAAGCGTGGCAAGCCCGCTTAATAATAAACTGTACTTAGAGATTACTATAAGTGTGGCAAGCCCACTTAATAATAATAAACAGGACTTAGAGATTGCTATAAGCGTGGCAAGCCTGCTTAACTACAGGATTTTGTGTCATTATACATACAAAATCACGCACAGGGTATGACTGCAAGGGAAGTCTGTTAAAATGGTAGTACAGCCTCACTTGGATGAAAACACACATACAGGAATGATTTGTCCAATCTCTTCTATTTATTTGCTACAATTTAACAGGTTAAGAGGGTAAAGGGTGGTGTGACCAAACCAATAACATGTGAAAATAAACAAAGGAGAATAACTGCAGCATCTCGTCAACATCTTGTTGATGTCCACTCCTTACCACAGACTGACAAACAAGGCTCACAGACTATTTACATACTATTGGTCCCCATCACACGTTTCAGAGCCCTGATAAAAAAAATAATGTTAAAAAAAAACCAATAACATTTTCCCATAAATGTCACCAGCCTGACATTTACCCCTAACATTCTCAAAAAGGCATAACACTGATTCTTGAGAAAGTGGCTAAAACAGGTTGTAATGTTGACAGAAAGAACAAAGTGAATTACAAAATTATATGGTATATCCTTGTAGACTAAGGTCTTGGCTTTTCAGAAATGCACAAGGCCAATCTCCCCATTTTGTATTGTCTTCAGAAATCAGGCTTTTCTCTGATCACATCTTGTTTTTTGTCAACACCGTCAGACACAATTAAAAACAATTAAAACTGTATGGATTTGGTTGCATATTATGTATCGGGAGTTTTTAAGTGATTATGTGTATTGTTTGGTTAACACATATGCCTTTAACCCTAAAGCGACCGACTGGGGTCATTTATGACCCCGGTCACATATTTTCATACACCATTTCTGCAATTTTCAACAGAAAAACGTGTCCTTCTAGGAGTTTGTCAATACATATGTTGTGCATGTTGCAAAATATTTTTGTGAGATTTGGACCATCTATATAGGATTTATAAACAAAAAACCTCTGGGGTAATTTATGACCCCGAGAGGATCCATGAGATACTCAACATTATAATGGCCATTGTTGTTGTAATTTTCAAACTCTGATTTTTGTATTTTGTGTCTTTGGGCAATCCATGGTCAGCAGACTTAAAATATTCACAATATAAACATTTATAGTATTACAATATAATATATTATATAAATAAATAGGGCATCCCTACGATAGCCAACGAAGCATATTGTGAGGGCACCCAGGTAGCATTTCCTCTGTTATTGCTCCATATTTGTTGATATCATGGTACAGTGGTCCTAGACACATGATGAGAATATGAAATGGAAGTCATCCTGATGAACAAAGAGGTAGGAAACAAGTCATCAGTGTAGAAATCAATGGCGTTTTTAGAATTTTCTTTATTACATGGCTATACAAAGGCTGAAGCATCAGTTGAATCATTTCTTTGCTCTAATATATATGGAAGACACCTTTTCACAGCTACAATGTCAAGAAAAAGTGTCAGAGAAATTTTGAGTGTGCATATGGTTATATGTTTGAGACATGGTTTTGTCTATGTAAATTACCATATTATCTGACCTTGTGATTTCATGAACCCAGAAATGTTGAGTAGCCTAAAGTTTTATTGCAGAAATATCATCTATGGGCCTAATGGATAGAATTTAGCTTGTTTTCCCAAAGTTTCACTTTGAGCAATTTACATAATTAGCATAAATATACTGTATTATTATGTTAAGATTACTACAAGTGAATAGGCTAAAAAATGTAAATGGTAGATATCACCATGAAACTTTCCCAGTTGATTACTGATGATGAGAGAAGAAAAAAATGTATTGGATGTTTTTTGTATTTTGATGTTTACATATGCAAATGAGGGCAAACATCATAGTTAGCATATACGTATGTAAGTTTGACTAATTTTTAGCAAAACAACAAAATGTTCAAATTCACATTTTTTTTTTGCTTTAGATGAGGGACAAGTATGTGCAAGATGTAAATAAATTTGAATGAACCCCAAAAAATAATTCATATAGTGGTATTTCTATATAAACCCCTTGGGGTCATAAATGACCCCGCTCGGTCAGATTAGTCGCAAAAACAGGCCGGTCGCTTGAGGGTTAAATGTTGAAAATTCACTTTTGTTCTATTTTAATACTGTTTCATGTGTTCTAATTTAAAAATATGTACCGTCATACGATGCTTACTTAACGCCTAAATAGAACAAACAATTTTTTGTAATTTCACAAATATTCCTGTAGGCTTGAATTGGCTATTACTTTGATAATTCAACAACTCCTAAGGAAAATGTTGTAAGCACATTCATTTAAAATGTCCAAAACTCCTTCTTACGGTGGTGACTTAAGAACTGACGGTGGTGACAGTAATCTGAGAGTGGTGAAAGTGGCCTAATTTGTACCTGCATTTAGCAAAATAAATAGCCCTCTCAAGTCAATGGCATCTTGCATAAACACTTTATGTTTGTGTGTGCACAGTATGTTTGTACATGTGTTTTTTCTTCATTAGTTAGATTCTCTAGGAAGTAGGCCACTGGTTCTTGAAAATGTGGCAAATACTAAAATAACTAAAACTATAGAGGTGTATAACTAAAATATAGAGGTGAATTATCCTAGATGTAGGCTTTGGCTGTGCAGTGAATGTATTGGCCAAGCTTCCCATGTTTTACATTTTTCATAAAATGGGCTCTTTTTTGTTTTGTCAACAGCGGCAGACAGAATTAGAAGTAAAAACATATGTTCACTGTATTAAAGTGAATTACTTTAACAACTCAGCATAACTGTAGATACTTATTGTATGCATATTCCTAAAACATGCCAAAAACATGTAAAACATGTTTTTTGGTGAACTCAATCAGATGTCACCACCGTCAGGTTTTCTGACAAAAAAAACCTCCAAATGCACCTCAGTGGTGGCTAGAGTATCATTTTGGATCACAATTATTACTAACATGCCTAGTAATGTTTCATTAACCAGCACAATTTAGTAAAATATGGAACAAGATGATGAGCGGAACAAAATCTGACGGTGGTGACATCTGACGGTGTGAGACAAAAAAACACTCTTTTACATATTATGCATTGTTTGTTCACATTAGCCATTTCATTTTCACTCTGTTTCTTGGGTGCTTCATACCTTTTCTGAGAAAGTATATATTAATTAACATTAATGTAATATAATACTATTAAAACCCCCGACGGTGTTGACAGTTTATGGTTGGGACAGTACCAGTGTCCAAACAAATTAACAAATTGAGGACAAAATAGTAAACTTACAGGAGCTTCAGTGATGGTGAAGTATGCAGTAGACCTAAAGGTTTGAAAAGGGGTCCTCAGTAATGAAAATTGCCTTGTGCATACCTGATTTTATTTCATTTTAGAAAAAATCTGACGGTGGTGACCAATATGCTGGACACATTTTGAGCAATCAGAAAATAATGGTAAATATTGTTTTACATGCACTATGTGCACATCTGTAGAACCACTTTAATATGGTCTTCCACATCATGGTGATATTGTTCAATTCTGTTAGTGATTTTTGTATTTTAAGTCAATTGAAATGATGATGCCAGTCCTTGGGACAGGTGTTTTTACAGGGTGTGGACAGGTTTATAGCCATGAAAAGTAATAAAATTACACTTAAATATTTCAAACAACTGTGTATTTGAGTAACAGACCCCTTGGCCATTACCTGGATTCATTTTGTTCTTGACAATTTTGTTGATTTTCAACAGAATTAGCATTTTACTGATGGGACATGTTTTTGCCAAACTTTCAAGAATCAGTGATAAGGTACAACAGGCAGTGGGAAATGACTCAAACTTGCACATCATCACTCAAACTGTAGTCACTTAGAGAAAGAGCAGAGGGGAACATAATAATTGTTACAATTTCGTTGGGAGTGATATCAGTCCAGTATAACATATAGTTCAATATTAATAATTCAGTTCAAGTGGACTTGCGTATCTCTTACCACTGTAGGAAGTGTGTTCCTTACCGCGCGAATAGACCAGGCACGATGCGATTCAAGCGACAGAGTGCAGCAGCAAGCGATACGAGCGATTGAGGAGACTAGAGTATGTCCGTACAGGCAGAAGGCAAAGCATTCAAGCATTCCCATTGGCTGTGGTCACTGACCTCTATACAGTCATTGGCTGTCACGGCTTGTCGCCGAACCGCGTCATAAAAAGTTGAAAAGATTTCAACTTCAAACTGTCGCGCTCATCTCGCAAATCGCTCTAGTCTCCATAATCGCTTTTGTCGCGCGACTCAATACAAAGTCAATTACTCGCTCGCCTCGCTCAGATCGCCGCTGGTGTATTTCTGCGGTTATTCAGCCTTTTTAATGTAATACCCTCCTCCATTCCTCTGCACCATCTCTCCTATGGTGTCAAACAGCTTCTCTATCTGCCTCCTGTTGCTGTATTCAATATCCTGTACCTGTTGCCAGTGCTGATTGTCTATGACATAGTAGCGATCACCACATTTTTTGTATACCAGGTCTGGCAGTGTAACCTTCCCTTTTGACTCTTCACTACTCTCACCTATAAACTCTTGATTTGACTGATTATTATTTTTTAATTGCTCGCCATGTGTAAAGAGAATTACTGTATGATCAAAAACCTGAGATGTAAACAATCCCTCAATCTGTTTTATAAGATCTTGATCCTCTTGAGTGAACCGTTCAGCCTTCATCACAAGGATAAAGGCATGAGGCCCTGGGGAACTTAATGCCAGGCATTGCTCTATCTCTGACTTCTTGGTTTTTGGGTCACAGAACCCTGGCGTGTCAATGACAGTGATCTTCCTGCCATAGACTATTTTGACATATCCCTCACACTCAGTAGTTACTGGCTGGAAAGAGCCACTTTGAAGACCTCTTTTCCCAGGATGGTGTTTCCAGTGCTGCTTTTGCCAGCTCCAGTCTTCCCAAGAAGCACAATCCTCCTCTCATCTGGAGACAGAAAAAAACGACTGTAAGTTAACATGTACAGCACTTCAGTGATGAGTCATGCACTTACATGTAGAGGAGAATAAACATATGGCTTTCCACTAAAACAACATTGAAGTGTGACACATGCAGAAAATATAAACATCACAAATCACAATCCTACACTTAGCTGAAAACATGATACATTTTGTTGACATAATTGTTTGCTTCCTCTCATTCACGTATTGCCATTTCAAATAAAAACATTGAAGTGCAATGAGCTGTGTGTTACTTATAGGTTGTATAAATAACAACTAGAAATGCACTTAGAGAGTGCAGACCTCCGGCAAGGAAGCTATTTGATAGAACATTTGACTATGTTACACCCTATTTTTATATGTTTAAAGTGGTAGTTCGCTATTTTAGACATTAATCCCTGTTTGTGTGACTTCTGGGGTGAAGTAGAGATGTTCTCATCACAATTTTGACATTTGGTGCTGAACGGAACATTTGGGTATCCAAGACTGCAGCCCCCCCACCTTTACATTAACTCCATTAGAGCACTCAAGCAATCGACTATAAAATGGCATTAAACTTTTGTTTAAGAAAACATGGAACTCGCCGTGTGGTCAGAGGTAGACAGCGATAAATTGACCCGAAAATTGCAGCGAAATATGCCTTCTAACTGTTGTTTAGCATTTGGCGGACCTATTTTTCCCCAGACGCCGTTGAATAGCAGTAGACATCCAGCCAGTAGGTAGCGATAGTGTGTTGTTTAAGGAGCGAGGTAGAACGGCTATCTTTGAGCGGGACTGGCTACAAAAACTACAGCTTGCATACAAACCATAGATAGTAACATAAACAAACGCACCCCCATTTCCGGTCGCGCGGAGTAATACTAGTCAAACCAATACAATCAATGAAGACGGACAATAATGAATATATCTTCTCTGGAAGCGTATTTCGCGGTGATTTTCGAGCCAACGTATCGCTGCCCACCTCTGACCACTCGGTGAGTTTCATGTCTCTGCAAACGAAAGTTTAATGCCATTTTATGATCGATTGCTTGAGTGCTTCATTGGAGTCAATGTAAAGGTGGGGGGCTGCAGTCTTGAATACCCAAATGCTCCGTTCAGCACCAGATGTCAAAATTGTGATGAGAACATCTCTACTTCACCCCAGAAGTCACACAAACAGGGCTTAATGTCTAAAATAGCGAACTACCACTTTAAGTCTTTCTACCTTCTTGCGGTCACTAGGCTAACAATGGTGAATGGTGATTTCTAGGCTAACAATGGTGAATCTTTGTTTTTTTTTGTTTGTTTTTTTTATCTTTGGTCCGGATCACCAACAAAATGTTATCACTTGTTCCTTTGGTCATTTCCAACAACTTCTCAAAGTTTCATCCAGATTTGCTCATGACTTTTTATGTTATCCTGCTGACAGACAAACAAACAAACAGACAGACAAACCAACACGATCAAAAATGTAACCTCCTTAGTGGAGCTAATAATAATTTATTTTATAATAATATAATATAGTTTATTTTAAATAAATAATTGCCATATGCTTTCCCAATAAATCAACACTAACTTGTGTAGAAGGTGGTAGATGCAGTCTCCGTCTTCTCTCCACTCTGGGTCTCAGTGCAGACATGGGCTGTGTACTGAGTGTCTGGCAGTAGGCCTGTAAGAGTTGTGCTGACCCTATAGACCAGTGGAGCTGTAGAGTTCTGTGGTTCAGCCCCATCACTGCAGTAGGAGATCAGGAAGCTGCCTTGTGGACTCTGCCGCATCCCCAACTCAATGCTCCAGCTGAGATCCGCCTTCCACTGGACACCTGATTCTAAACTATCCACAGCCAAGTCCTTAGGAACAAGATTACCTGCAAAGCACAGCGATAGTGAACATGATCAATTAATATAAGCTCATTTGTACTGCAGATCAACCTTTTCAAATCAAAACAATTCTATTGATTTCCGTGCTAAATATACAGGAAATCCCACCGAAATATGATTTTTACCCGTAGATGGTGGGCCTAAAAAGCTCATTAAAAGCAAGGCTACATGCAAAGCAGAAGCATTGTAGTACAAGAACAAAAAAAAAAAATTACATCAGTTTATTGGGACTTTTGGCAACCATCCTCTGAGCCTGTGAGGGCAGTCATGGGTGAGCGGTTAGGGCGTCAGAAATGCATCCCAGAGGTTGCCGATTCGACTCCCGACCTGGTGGGGGGAGTAATCAACCAGTGCTCTCCCCCATCCTCCTCCATGACTGAGGTACCCTGAGCATGGTACCGTCCCACCGCACTGCTCCCCATGGGGCGCCACCAAGGGCTGCCCCCTTGCACGGGTGAGGCATAAATGCAATTTCGTTGTGTGCAGTGTGCAGTGTGCAGTGTTCACTTGTGTGCTGTGGAGTGCTGTGTCACAATGACAATGGGAGTTGGAGTTTCCCAATGGGCTTTCACTTTCACTTTCTTTCATTAGGGCTTGCTGGTGAGATGTCTCGTTTAGAGAACTGGGGGTACAGTACGTAACCTATAGTTTTCTGTCAAATAACTTAGGTCTCAGTGGGTGCGTTCCAATATGCGACCTTGCTTCGTCCACTTGTGCTTGTGGCCTCGTACTAGGAAGTAATATGTCATGATGACATCACTGACAACAGCATTATATATCAATATCTTGCAAAAGCTCAATTGTAAAGTCTTTTGCAATTGGGATGGTGAATGAAAAACAGTCCCCCAAAAGTTGTTGTGGCTAGGCTGACAGCTGGGAAACTTTATTGTTTTCTCCACGGAGGAGGGGCCAGGAGGCTGGGCGAGGCCACAAGCAGAAGTGGAGGAAGCAAGGTCGCATATTGTAACGCACAAACTATGGATGTGTCCAACCACTCCCAATTGCTTTGCCAGACACTCAGAACACACGGGAAAGCCTACCTCCATGAAGGCTTCCTTGCCAAAGACAGACTGAGTTCATCACAGAAACCATTAGAGGTGGACGCCACCTGAGCCTAGGACCATGTGCTCCAAAGGTGGCATAGTCACATCCAAGCAGTAAAAACTGACAAAAGTGTCCAGGTGTGCCTCATACGCCAGGGTGATGGCCTGAACTTGCCATCATGACTACCTCTGCCTGGACAGCGCTTGTTCTCTAGAGGGGTCTGAGGTACCAATTTTGTTCATGTAGATGCAAAACTAGGGATGCGCGTTCTGACAATATTAAAGGAGAATTTCGGCCATTTTGGCAAGATCTCTTATCTGATTCTGGCCAAGGAATAATGGATAAAGGGGACCCTGCGAGATATGTTCATGCGCACTGCGCAAAGTTGTTCAATTCAGTTTTCAGATGTTTTCAATAAAAGCGGGAGGCAGCGGGAATACATTTAATCTTCTATGAAGCTTTTAGCGTATATCAAAATGTTTCATAGTGAATTGGCTTGCTGTTTAGGCACATTCAACGAACCCCCTAGTGCGTTCATGATGTTGCCAAGTGTTGTGCGTAATGCGCCTCGAGCACAATCGCCTACTGTTTCCCCGGCTTCCCCCGCCAGAGGGGATAGGTTGGTTGTACCCCCAGTAGTGGCACATGAGGCTCCCATGGGATTGAATAGAGAGCGGATCAATTTAGATATATTTGACCTTCCTGATAATTTACCCGAGAGCGGGTTGCACTAGGTCTTTGTATGACCTTCAGTTAGCCTGGCTCTCACGCAGACCCTTCGTGCTTAGAGCATCTTCGTTAAACTTCGTAATTACACAAGGGTCTGGAAATCTTAGACGACCCAGAAAAGAATCAGATATTTCACAGCCTGTCCAATCAGAATCGCGGGGCGGGGTATATAGGTGTACAAGTCAGTGGTTGAAGAAGTAAAGTGATTTTTTAAAAAGCCACATGAATTCTTCAATCAGGTTCGAGCTGTTTTGAACACACCTAAACCTTTCCAGAGCTAAGCGATTGACAATGTTCCAGATGGTTCACGTGAGAACCAGGTTACCTTTAAGTGGGCAGTGTTTGAACGTCGGTGTGCCCAACGTAGTGTGATTGCTTTCCAATGCTCGAAGCCCAATGTGTTGGCATTCCTGCACAGATGGAACAGATAGACGAAGGCAAGGCCTTCTTTACTCTTAAATTCTACCGGTCCGCGATAACCGCTTGTTTGCGCCCGGCTAAGAAATGGACAATACCCCCCTGGGACATCGCTCTGGTGTTGGAGGCTTTGTGCGCACCCCCCTTCCAGCCTCTCCAAGAGGCACATCCTATCCATTAAAACGGCCCTTCTCCTCGCCTTGACAACGACAAAGCGCGCAATTGAATTACATGCCCTTTCGGTTAATCCTGCCTGTGCGTAATTTGTTGAGGGCAATACTCGAGTGATTCTGAAGATGAACTCGGAGTTCATGCCAAAAATTCAGAATGCCTTCAGTTGTGAGCCAATAGAGCTTAGAGCTTTTGCACTTCTCCTTTTCAGTCAGCGGAGCAGCAGCGCCAGCGCAACTTGTGCCCGGTACGGGCATTACGCATTTAGATGGACTCACTCTTTCCATAAGACTAAGCAGCTAATTGTGTGCTTCACCAACACTTCTAAGGGTCTTGCTTTGTCCAACTACAGGCATTCCAAGTGGCTAGTACAGGCCATTCTGGCTTATGAGTCTAAGTGGCTTGCTCCCCCTGCTCAGGTCAGAGCGCACCCGGCGCTCGCGGTCTCTACTTCATGGGCCCTCTTTCAAGTTGCTGCATTTGAGGAGGTATGTAGAGCTGCTGGCCTGTCAGGGTCTATAGGCTTGACGTGACCGCCACACCTCTGGGACATAGGGTATCGGGCACCCCTGGCCTAGGATAATGGGGACACCTTCCATTAAGAGGACCCCTATGGAGGTCCTTCTCATTGGTCGGTCAGTTACGATCCCATAGAGATGACGAGTGAATCGAACGAAAAAGAACAATAGGACATGTAATAAATCCCTGGTTCTTTGAGTGAGTCATCTCTCTACTGTACCCTACTCGACACAGCCGAAGAGAGTGCAATATTAAGAATGATGTTCGCACCCATGGCTATACATACTATAGGCAGTGGGTGGCCCCTGACCTTGGCGCAAATTTTCCACATTTAAGGAGTGATTTTTCTAAATCTTCTTCTAGGTTGTCAGCCAATGAGTGACTCCCATAGAGATGACTCGTTCATCTCACTCGAAGAACCGGAGAGTCAAGTCCTATTGTTTTAAGCACTGAGCATTGGGTATAAATAACTGCAATACAAGTTACCTCATATACTGTATTTTCACAAACTGTTGATATTCTGCATAGATGCAGTACAGACTTATTCAATGCAACATTAAACAAGTCTTATTATACTCACCATCCCCATGCACCTTTTTATTTGTATCCTTCAGCATCTCCACCATACTCTCTTTACTATCTGTGTTCTTCCCTTTAGGATCATTATCTCCATCTTTGATCTGTAACTCTTTTGCTTCCAGTGATGCATTCTTAGTTGCTGTCTGGTTCTCTCTGTCTTGCATGAGTTTGTCCTTCATCTTTATTTCTTCGTCTTCTTTTGCTTTCTCCAGTGTCGTCATGATCTCCTTTACTTCCCTGTCCTTCCTCTGAATTTCCCTTTCATGTTCAACATTCAATCTCGCTGCTTCTCTGTCTTTCATCTGTATTTGGCTCATATATTGTTCAAGTTTCCTGTTGTTCTCTTTAATTTCATCTTGTGCCTGCTCCAGACTCTTCTTGTTCTCCTCTGCTTCTCTGATTTTCTTCCATAGCTCCTCATCAGTTAGGCTCTGCCATGCTTGGACAGCTAAGAAAATGTAGAAATATTTGAAATGTTTCAATGACAGGTGGTTGAATAATACGGTGGCCCATTGGTGACATGGATTTTTTTTGGAGGGGGGAATGTATGCACTGGAGACACACTTTTGCGAGATAACGCAAATCTTTTGCGAGATAACCCAAACCATTTGCGAGATAAAGCAAATATGTTGCGTGATAACGCAAATATTCTTGCGAGATAACGCAAATTAAATCTTACATCTGCGGGTTCACCGCTTTGATTTCAGCACACTGCGTGTGTGCATTTGTTTCCAACCAGGGTGGTGCTTTCAAATTAACAAGATTTAAAAAGCTTTATTGTCTAAGATGTTGCCATTAGGGGTATCAACAATGATCGATTCGGCGATCCGAATCGATGCGAGGCATGGACGATCCAGAATCTATCTGGCAAGTTCCAGAATTGATCTGGCAATTTTTTTAAGTTTCAATTACTTCCATAGATATTTCGGGAGCAAATGAATGTTAAATTAAATAAAAGCACTTCAAAACATTGCAAGACTGATACAGACTGAGACAGATTGATACAGAAAACAGCCAATAAATTGTTGCTCAGTATCTGACTACTTGTATTGCCTCATCATGACTGATTAAACATTTGCTTTGCTTTCAGTAGGAATGTAGTGCATTGCAATGCATTGTAGAATTGAGTCGGATCGGATCGGATCAGATCGCATCACATCGAATCGCTACCTCCCGAATCGTGATCGAATCGGATCGTGAGGGCAGTGCCGATCCACACCACTAGATGCCATATTAGAAAATTATATTTTGAACTGAAGGCTTGTGTGTGTGTGTGTGTGTGTGTGTGTGTGTGTGTGTGTGTGTGTGTGTGTGTGTGTGAGTTCTTTGAGGAATGAGTGTTCTGACTGTGTATAGCTATGGGGATGAATGTTTTTTTGTAGATAGCTTTCCTGGCCAAAGGCACTCTGAATCTTCTGCCAGAAGGAAGTAGATCAAAACAAGGATGGAGTGGGTGGGATCTAAGAGGATGGAGTTGGTCTTCCTTTCCACTGCCTGGATATACAGATCCTCCAGTGGTGTATTCCTAGGAGCTTGCTTAAGCACTATTCCGACGGGACTAGTTTTATGTATGGACATGGGGTAATGTGATTTTTATCTCAGGACATCGGTAAAAGAAAAGACCGATTTGGAATGGATTGAAATATCTCAGTAAACGAACAGAAAGTAGGAGGGTTACTCATCACGCACCTGTGACTGCCCTTGTCGTCACGCGCATGCCAACTCCACAATACATTATTGATTCAATATATTATTTAGCATCCATGGAGGCATTTGGTCCCGTGGAACAATTCTAAATATTGCCTGTTGGTTTACTAACGCACCAAAGTCTATTCTACTGCATCTGCATGCATCTCTTTTCATTTGGAGAGTTCGTTTGACCATGCTGTCTGATTTTGACAGCGAACACTGCTTGGAACAACTCCCTAAAAGAAAACAGTTTACTATAAGGCTGTAATGTTCGCAAGCCCGGAGAGATTGGATATATTGTGCGTTCCGTGCGCTTAACCAGACATCTTCACATAGGACTGGAATAGTCTTATTTAGGGTAATTCTTCCGAACCGTTTTACAGGAGGTAAAACTCGCAGAGAAGTTTACCGACATACTCCGCTATCTTTACCGGACGGGATTAAATTTCCCGGCTATTATTACTCCCATTAAACTAGTCCAGTCGGAATAGGGCTTTAGTTACCCTATTAAGTCTGCTTTTGCTTGTGTTGGTGAGGAAGCCGTACCAGGATGTAATGTTGCTGGTGATGATGGATTCCACCAGAGATTGGTAGGCAGTTGTCAAAATGTCTTTACTGACATTGAAGGTGTTTAGTCTCCTCAGGAGACACATGCGTTGTTGTCCCTTCTTGTAAACCACATCTGCATGCTGGCTAAAGGACAGACGTTGGCAGATCGCTGTGCTAAGGTATTTGAACTTCTCCACCTGTTCAACTATTTGTCCTTCCAGGTGGTTCAAAGGTGTGGAAAGAGGGTGTAGGGTGTCAGGTGCCCTCCTCCTATGGCAACACAGTTCTTAAAGCTAGGCTTACACTGTGCAACTTTTGCCAGGATTTTGCCCCGATTTGGCACTCGCACAACTTTTTGGGAGTCGGGCCGATTTCTTGCTCAATCGCAGGTCAATCATGAGTCTCGCATCGTGCATTGTACATTGGGTAACGACAAGCGATTTCACCTCACGATCGTGCAATTGCAGGGTCGCAAGAATTGTTTGAAATCCTGATCGTGTTTGTGACTAAATCGCACAGTTAAAGCAGTGCTACGGCCCGAATTGACACTACACATGCACAAGTTATAGGCCAGTCAATCTAGCGTTTGACCCGGGACAAATTGCAATAGTAATCATTCCATGTTTTTGTAATCCCTAGGTGTGTCTAAATAACATATTGAAAATCTACTGTACGGCTTTATATTTAGTGGAACATACTTTTTTTAAGGTCAACGTTGGAGATTTCCCATTCATTTTCCCATAGAGAGACAATATATGAGATACTTGGGGAATAGGCTAAAATTTAAAACAATGAGATATCAATTTGAAACTTTCAGAGTAATTTATTCAACCAAAGAAAAAGATTTTTTGTATTGCAAATTTTTGTATTGCATATGATGATGAAATATGCAAATGAGATCACATTTTTTTAAATATGTGATAAATTATGCAACAACGGGCAATGCATAAAACAAATTGCAAAGGTATTGATTCACATTTTTTTATTGGTACTTGATCCACCCTACATCACATATGAAAAATCTACCTTGATTTTCGTTCACGTGGAACATACTTTTTTTGAAGGTCAGAAGTAACAGATTTCCAATGCATTTTGCCATTCAGTGGGTAAAATTGGATACTTTTGACCTTGGGAAAATTATGTTCCACTGAATTGATGAAAGTAGATTTGTAATATGTGATGCAGAGGGGTTGAAGGATCAATGTGATGTGTGAACCATTATTATTGTAATTTCTTTATGCTTGGTCTGTTGCCACAGATTGTATTGCATATTTCAGTATATATTACCTCATTTGCATATTTCATCATCATCTATCAGAAAACTTGCAATACAAAAATTGTTTGCCTGAATGTGAGTTACCACCTGTGCAAGTTTCACATGAATATGCCATAGTTTAAAATGTGACCCTATTCATCTTTTATTTCCTATATTCTCTCCCTAAGGAGAAATGAATGGGAAATCTGCCAACTTGACCTCGAAAAAAAGTATGTTCCACTAAATATAAAGCTGTAGATTTTTAATATCGTCGGTTTGCTACAAAAACTGTCTCCGATTTTTGGGTTTTCGGAAAACAGGGAAAAACTAAATTTCCTAGGGGGCGCCAAACATCAGGGACGGTTCTAGGAAATCTGACACCCTGGGCAAAGAGCAATTGTGAGTCCCCCCTAATAATTTTGGTCAAAAGGAGATTTTTGCAGAACTTTACTCCCCTGCCACTTCTGCATCATCCTGTCTGTGTCATTGGCCCATTACAAACAGTACCTGTCTAAGATGTTAATTTATTTCCTTTATTTATTTTGAGTGAAGCTGCAAGTCAAACATGAAACACCTTCTAAGGAAAACAAAAGACTTTAAAATAAATTATTTGATGCAGCACAACAACAACAATGCACTGCACATTATTATGTTATGCTATGAGTTGTACTATTCTTTTCATTTTTATTCCAAACTTTAATCCTGGAAATGGTGAATGATGTTTGTGTAGACCTTATATTAGTCTAGCATGCCGGTAAATCACATATATACCAACAGATTTTTACAGTTTTCTTTTACTTTCTACTACTTTCAGTCATGTTAGTTATTATTTACATTCTCATCCAAAGTAAAGCACTCTGAGATATTGTCATTGTGCCTGACCAATTGCCACAGTGGTATTACATTAATTTCTCATGCCAGGACAGATCCAGCTTGCAGTGTCACACAGTGAAAGCATTGCAGTGGCATCCAATCTCCATGTTGAGGGTCCATCAGTCATGGTGGGGGATGAAGGGGTGGGGCACTTCTTTGATCCTTTTACAGTGGTGCTCATATGTTTACATACCCCAGTAGAATATACGCTTTCTCTGCGATTTCTCACAAAATGTGAAGGATTACACAAAACCTTTTTTTTCACTCATTGCTAGTGACTGGCTTAAGACATTTATTAGCAATCTTCTGTGCTTACTCTTTCAAAAGCATGATCACAACCCAAACTACCTAAATGACCCTGTTCAAAAGTTTACATACCCTAGTTTCTGATGCTGAATATGGCCCTGTTTAACATCAAGGACCGCTCTGAACTGTTTGTGGTAGTTGTGGATAAGGCTCTTAATGTTCTCAGATGACAAAACAGCACATTCTTCCTGGCTGAATGGTTGTTTCCTATAATATTTTTGGGTGTCTTGCTGGAACCTTACATTTGAGGTTTCCCCTGAGTGGCTCAATGATGTTGAGATCAGGAGAATGAGAGAGTCGGTCAAAAACCTTAATTTTATTCTTTCTGAAGCTAATGATGGGTTGATTTGGCTTTCTGTGTCGAAATATTGTCCTGTTAGCACTGTTGGAATTTCAATTCAGAAATGCAATATGAGGGGGTTTGGTTTGAATCAAGCCATTGGTCAAGGGAATCATTGCAAGGGAAATTGTTCAGGATGCATAGGACAACCAAAAAATAACATCAGGTGAAATATAGGACAACATGAAAAAATGTTTTAAACTGTACGGCAAAGAGGCACTTGAGGAAAGATGGGCTGTTAGGGGTTGCCAGGAGAAAGCCATTACTACAAAAATGCAAACATCTTATTTTGCATATGATACACCAAATAGCATAGTGAGAAGCATCAGAATGGCTGTGACAAAGTCATTTGGAAAAATGAGATCAATGTGGAACATTTTTTCAGCCACTATTAACAGTACCATTTGGAGAACAGTCAACGGAGCCTATGATGAAAGTTACACCATCCCTTCTGTGAAACATGGTCATGGACCACTGATGTCATGGGGACATTGGAGTTACAAATGCACTATACTTTTGGTCCATACTCGCAGAATGATGAATAAATTGCCCTGTGAAAAATACTGGAGGAAACTTGATACACATCAGCCTTGAAACTGCACATGGCACATTGTTTGGACATGCCAACATGACAATAGTTCAACACAGGAAGCCAAATCAACCCGTCATTACTTCAGAAAGAATAAAATGAGGTTTTTGAGCGACCGTCTCACTCTCCTGATCTCAACATCATTGAGCCACTCAGGGGAAACCTCAAATGTGAGGTTCCGGCAAGAGACCCAAAAATATTATAGGAAACAACCATTCAGCCAGGAAGAATGTGCTGTTTTGTCATCTGAGAACATTAAGAGCCTTATCCACAACTACCACAAACAGTTTAGAGCGGTCCTTGATGTTAAACAGGGCCATATTCAGTATCAGAAACTAGGGTATGTAAACTTCTGAACAGGGTCATTTGGGTAGTTTGGGTTGTGGTCATGCTTTTGAAAGAGTAAACACAGACGATTGCTAATAAATATCTTAAGCCAGTCACTAGCAATGAGTGAAAAAAAAGGTTTTGTGTAATTCCTCATATTTTGTGAGAAATTGCCAAGGAAGCGTATATTCTGCTGGGGTATGTAAACATATGAGCACCACTGTACCTCCTCACAAACGGTCTCTTCCTTGTTTATCATCTTTGGTTAACTTCTGCTCTTCTCCATGCTCATAGAACTGCCCCACACCCCCAACCTTGCCCATGACAGAGGCAGAAATTCTCTAAGCTATGAGATAGGCATCTCTCATTGGCTCCCATTATAGCCCCGTTGGCGAACGCAGCCAAGTAAAAGATGAATGGGAGCCTATTGGGCTAAATGGCTCAGCAGGGATTTGTGACGGTTCTGTTCTCTGGTTTGTAAAGATGTGTGCACATTCTGTACCTTATCATGGAAGTTGTATTAGAAGTGAAGTTAAAGGTTCCTGACATGGCTTTGTTCTCCCAAAGACGTGTTAGTTTTGTCCTGCAACACGCTAGCATTCGGCTAATACCTGCTGGCTGAGGAATCTCTGCGACTATTCACGACCAGAGCTGACGAGAGACGTACTCTGACTGATCCTAGCAGAGACATCTACGGTCACACACCTCAAAACCCCCCACCGCCGTCCAACATGTTAATTGAAGGTGCCCAAATTCTTAAGGATGAGCGCAGTCATTTCCTTTACCACATACACATGCCGCTTTTCCACCACCTTAAATGCAATAAATAACAGGTGTCCGCAACAATCCTAACATAACTTTAAACACATCGACATCTGAAGTCAGACTTAAAACTACAAAACAAATGGCGTAGTGCCGTAAAGTCGATTGCCACGTGTTATGTCATTGCTATAGTTGAAATAAGGGTCATTTTCACGAATCTAACACTTGACAAGATGCAAACGTGTCGGCAAATGCTTTCACTTACTCATATCTATCGAAAGCGACTCCATTGTTTCCAGGGAAAAAATCACACGGGCAGATAGTTCTATGAGAAGCATACAGCCCCATTGGCACCCATTCATTATTTACATGGCTGCGATAACATAACTGCAGTGCCACTCCTGGCCACACCAGCTAGTGGTCGTTCTTGTACAATATTCAATTTTCTTTGACAGAGGTAACCTGGTCATAGAAGTGTGCCCCGCCCACTTCAACACCATGACTGTGGGCTTCTGAACATGGTATAGAACCACTACTGGATCATATCACATTGAAATAAGACATGTCACTGTGAGTAAAACAATATAAGACACAGGTGGCACCAATATAAAAGTGTAGGCTATAATGTCTATATTATGAAACTTTTAATAAATGTATGAAATAAAACATGGTCTTAGGAAGTTATAGGCTGTAGCAGTCTTCTACAAATCTCTGCCTATGTCAAATAAAGCATCTGGTTAATAATTGCTCAATTTGTTTTGTATAGCTTAATTTTTAGGCTACAACCATTGTGTGATAATAATAATATCTCAGACACAGGTTTCTAAGGATGAAGTTTTAACACATGGCCATTGTCTTTGAAGAGAAAGAAAAAAAGTCTGAACATATGTAAATAAACTGCTGGAGCTTAATACCCACGACACAAAATATGTGTCGTGGGTATTAATGAGTTGTAACTGTGATGTCTGTGTGAATTTCAGTTGGTAACAACAGTGAGGTGAACAGTAACCCATCATAGAAAAGTGTAGGCCCTATACATTGGCCACATAGAGGTAAAGCGTGCCCATGCCTAAGTTAAGCATGTCATTTTCACTTTCTAGTGGTGTGGATTTGCACTGCCCTCACGATCCGATCCGATCACGATTCGGGAGGTTTCGATTCAATTCGTTTCGATTCGATTCTATGCGATCCGATCCGATTCAATTCTACAATGCATTGCAATGCATTACATTTCTACTGAAAGCAAAGCAAATCAGTCATGATGAGGCAATACAAGTAGTCAGATACTGAGCAACAATTTATTGGCTGTTTTCTGTATCAGTCTTGTCTTGCAATGTTTTGAAGTTCTTTTATTTAATTTAACATTCATTTGCTACCAAAATATCCATGGAAGTAATTGAAACTTAAAAAAATTACGGGAATGATTCTGGAACTTACCGGATCGATTCTGGATCGTCCATGTCCCGCATTTGACTGCATCGCCGAATCGATCATTGTTGACACCACTATCACTTTGTGTCAATAATATGCCCATTTTTCTTTATTACTGAAATGAAACATAAATTCAAATAAATCCAAAATGCAAAAGTAGACTTATTTGCATCAGAAAAATAAGTAGCCTAAAACTATCTTTTTATTTATTTAAGGAATGCATAGGCCTACTGTTGTTGGCCAATTATTTACCAATGAAAATAGACAGGCAGCTATTTTAAATAATAATAATAATAATAATAATAATAATAATAATTTTAAAACAGGAGGGTATATTCTTGAACAGTTTGACGTGCGTACACCCTCAGCGTGCATCATAGGAGACCCCTTCGCAGGTATACTAAGCATGGGCACATATACTGTAGCTTCTAAAAACTGGGGGGCACATTTTCACAACAAACCGTCCGTCGGGGGGGGGGGGGGGGGTATTATTATAATACCCTGATTATAATACACTGAATATCATTTTTTTTATTGTTAGTCGCCTATTCATCTTCCGCTAAATACTTGTAGGCTATTTGCTTTAGTAGCCTAGGTCTACTACATTTTAAAAAAAAAATCTTGATTAAAAAATTAAAAAATCACAAATGTTTAAACCGCTCCAGCTTCTACTCAGAATGTGCACGAGTCTCCCACCAAGACCCCGCCCCAGTGCGCGCTTCTAAACACCTCTCCCATCCCATCAGCAAGTAGCCTACTTTCCCCAACCAATTCAAACTTTAAACAGGAGAACTGTCAACAAATTTCACGTTGTATTAATGTAGGCCTACAGCAGGCTATGCAACAGTGTGTGATTTATGGCTGTAGACATTTTAAGACGACCAGTATGAGTCCAGGCGCGGTTTTGGGGCGTGCGATTGATATATTGGTAGGCTAAGCAAGAAACTGGGTAACCAAGTCAAACTATATGGTCTCCTCCAGATTAGACATTTTTGATAAAAGCGACTTAAATGGTGATTCTTGAGCTCTTCAGACAACCTCTCTGCCACTAGGCTACTCAGTCATTTTTCTACCACGCTGCGTGTCATATCCTTCAGTTCACTCCACCACTTAATGCAATCCACAGCATACCGCTGTTTAACAACAATCCACAGTAAATGCATCCAACAGAATGACACCGCCGCAATCATCATTCCAAAAATCCATAAAAAAGAAAGATGTTCACAGCATAGCCTAGGCCTAGGCTACAAACCAGGAGACCGACACGACAGCTACTTGCGTTGGCTTTGATTGACAGCTGGCATGGCATGGCCCTACAAAGCTGTCTTTTCACTCGAAAACAGGCCCACGACAGCGACAAAAAAAACCCTTCTGAAAATTAACATCTGTTAATAACAGCGTCACAGCGGAAATGAACCCATAGTGACCTTACCTTAAAACGTTGTCTTGAAAGCAGCTAAATCCCAATTTTTAATCCATGCGTTTCCACCACCATCGTTCACGTTCCACAGTTTTTGTAATCCACATCACAGTTAGCAAGAAAGGGACTGTCTTCGAGATTAACTTTAATAATAAAAACAACTGGTCTGAGCAGGAAATATAATGTATATATGACGCCTGCTCTTCTCCACTTCCTGAATCTAGCCCTGTCAAAAGCCAATCACCGTGATAAGCAAAAAGCTTATGGCGCTTCAAATCTGGGGCTTCAGTGGCTGTTAGCCAATGAAAAAATAGATTTACTGCCATTGACTTCAATTCATTTGCTTAATTCTGCAATACCTCACCACACCATCGCAAGCATAGAAATTCTATGTCGCTACCTGGTGTCACTGTTGAGTCAGCTGACACAGTGAGCTGACAGAGCCGTTTATAGAGTGTAATACTGTTTTGTGACACATATGAAAGTGAATGGTCCAGGGAGGCGCTATTTCGCACATTGTAAAATGCAAAGGCAGATATCAAATAATTTTCTCCATAAAAGTGAGGGGGACGGATCCAGGTGAATAAAAATCTGGGTACGTCATGTCCCCCCCTGTCCCCCCCGCTATCTGCGCCCATGATACTAAGCTTAATCCCATTGCCACCATTTGCAAACATCACATGGTATTTACTGTGTATTCATCATGTGTTTTGTTTGGTCTTGGTCCAGCGGCGCCAGTGCGTAAAAGTTTACGCATAGTTAATTCCAAGAGACAAACAAGCATCCAATCTATTTTGGTTTTAAGTAGCCTAGTGTTGGTTTTACTTAGCCTGGTTCACACCAGATGGTGTATGTGTAGCTTCGGCGCCCCCTGGCGGAGCAGAGCTACACACACTACCGTCTGGTACACAGCCATAGAGCACGGAGCCAACCAGAAAATAGGCTGAGAATTTATTGCTTCGGCACGGCCTCCTCACCAACAAATTCCTTCAAAAACCTTCCTGTTAATCTTTAAAGAGTCAATATAGTCTCTAATCTGTCTTGTGACTCCTCAATGTGAGTTACTGTTGATTTTGAAGCAATAAATTCTCAGCCTATTTTCTGGTTGGAGACGGAGCGTGCTCTATGGCTGTGTACCAGACGGTAGTGTGTGTAGCTCTGCGCCGCCAGGGGGCGCCGAAGCTACACACACAACGTCTGGTGTGAACCAGGCTAGCTTTTACTGCCTGCTTGGTGTGAATCTTGCTTTTAGTTTTCATCGTTACTGTTTTTATGTTAAATTGTCCTAGTAGCCTTCCTCCACCAGCTCACATTACAGTGGTGCTCATATGTTTACATACCCCAGCAGAATATACGCTTTCTTGGGGATTTTTCACAAAATATGACAGATTACACAAAACCTTTTTTTTCACTCATTGCTAGTGACTGGCTTAAGACATTTATTAGAAATCTTCTGTGTTTACTCTTTCAAAAGCATGATCACAACCCAAACTACCCAAATGACCCTGTTCAAAAGTTTACATACCCTAGTTTCTGATGCTGAATATGGCCCTGTTTAACATCAGGGACCGCTCTAAATTGTCTGTGGTAGTTGTGGATAAGGCTCTTGACTTTCTCAGATGACAAAACAGCACATTCATCTTGGCAGAATGGTTGTTTCCTATACTGTCTTTGGGTTTCTTGCTGGAACCTCACATTTGAGGTTTCCCCTGAGTGCCTCAATGGTGTTGAGATCAGGAGAGTGAGATGGTCGCTCAAAAACTTCATTTTATTCTTTCTGAAGCTAATGACGGGTTGATTTGGCTTTCTGTCACTCTCCTGAACAAGTTTTTGAGCGACCATCTCACTCTCCTGATCTCAACATCATTAAGCCACTCAGGGGAAACCTCAAATGTGAGGTTCCAGCAAGATACCCAAAGATAGTATAGGAAACAACCATTCTGCCAGGATGAATGTGCTGTTTTGTCATCTGAGAAAGTTAAGAGCCTTATCCACAACTACCAGAAACAATTTAGAGCGGTCCCTGATGTTAAACAGGGCCATACTCAGCATCAGAAACTAGGGTATGTAAACTTTTGAACAGGGTCATTTGGGTAGTTTGGGTTGTGATCATGCTTTTGAAAGAGTAAACACAGAAGATTGCTAATAAATGTCTTAAGCCAGTCACTAGCAATGAGTGAAAAAAAAGGTTTTGTGAGAAATCGCCAAGAAAGCGTATATTCTGCTGGGGTATGTAAACATATGAGTACCACTGTATCTACAGCAAGGGCCCACGAGATATTGATGTGTGTATACACTGTGTGCTCAAGTTGCTGTGACTTCCTGTGTTTGTGATTGCTGTGTAGTTTTCATAGTTTTCATATGGATTGCAGTGTCTTCACTATATACTAGAACTTGGATGGGGGTCACCTAGTTTTATGTGTAGCCCACTGTCTGCTATCAAGCCACTGATAGTACTGCAACTCCTTTTCTTCGTTTCTTTATTTCATATTCATTGTAAAATAAATTAAAATATTTGTTTTATAATTCTAATCACTTACCATCTGGATGATTCCTTTGGTTTAACCCTGCACAGGAACATTTGGTGAAACAAAAGTGTGTGTTTGTGTCTTCTCTGGAACCCTGATCTAAAGAAAAGAAAAGGGAGATGAATTAGGTCCAATGGATACATACTCACACTATAGTCATCGACACAAATACACACACACACACACACACACAAACACACACATGCACACACACATCTACACACACACACACACACACACACGCACACGCACACGCACACGCACACGCACACCAGTGCTTGACACTAACTTTTTTGGTCACCGGCCATTATGGCTAGTGGTTTCCCTGACTCACTAGCCATTCGGCTTCCTCACTAGCCATAATTTTCTTAACCATCATGACAGCCATAATGTAGCCTAATATGATTGATATGATGTTAGACCCTATATAATATAATATAATATAATACAATATAATATAATATAATATAATATAATATAATATAATATAATACATTATACAATAGTTAGATCCGGTCAATTTATTTTGCGATATCTGATTGGATGAGACGCGTTCTACTGGCATTCTACGCGTCGGTAAGGAGGATGATGTCTAGGTGGACATCATCCCCGGAGACTCATCACACCTAATAATCACTCCACCATGGATAGAATGTCACCAGGGCCGCACATTTCGAACTCGCCATCATTCTATCTCATAGTCTACTGCGTAGAAAGTGAATGTAACCAGGGCCGCGTAGTTTGAACTCACCATCATTCTATTCCATTGTTCTATGCTGGACTAAGTTGGGCGCACGCACGCCCGCATGACAGAGAGCGTAGGCTATCCCAGTTGGTAGCTGGATTCTGGCAGAGAGGAAAGAAGTTATCTGATTCTAGTGCAGTTGTCTGGGCAGTTGGCAGACCTCTGCGGCCGCTATTTCGTAGTCTTTTGAAGGCAATCTAACATGTAGCCTACTTTAAATATTAAGATAGTTTCAAACGGGGGATATGCGAGACAACGGACACTTTTTTGACACAGAGACAGAAAGGCTATGTCAGTCTACTGCAGTGTATGAGAACCGCTATAATCGGATCTCATTTGTGCTGCGGGAGAGGGAATGACGAGGAAGAGATGCTCTTAAAAATATAGCCTAGGCTATCAGCAATTGCCGTCCACCACGTGCAAATTAGTAGGCTACAAAGTGGGCATCTGGAAGCAAGATAGCCTACCGTGTGCCATGCGATTTAAAATCATGGCCGCTTGGAACTGGAATGAGTTGCCTTTTCGTTTAGGAGGGAAAACGCGAACCCCTTTCTCGGGTTCGCACCCACATCAGACGTTTGCATGAGAAAGTGTTTCAGCAACAAAGTTGTAGCCTGCAGTAGCCTAAACTTTAGCAGATATCGGGGTATCATAGGCCTGCAAGGGATTGATTTGTGTGGTTGTGCGTGTGAGAACAGCGCTCGGATCTCATGCGGCACTGGAGAGGAAAGGACGAGGGGGGGTGTCTTTACGCAGCTAGCAGCAAGTTTGCGGTCCACAAAAATGTGAAAATCAATATCGGCTGAAAAAGGCTTATAAAATAGGCATCTAACTAAAATGTTGAAGTTGCACAGTGTTTTCATTTATCATGCATCATTTTAGTAGGCTAAGCGAAGCCCAGTAGCAGTCCACACAGAAATGCACTTCACACCGTTTCATGGAACTTTGCGTGCTGGCGCTGTCAGCTTGTCAGCTCGTCATTGCATAGCAACCATACAATCAATTCGGAACTACTTTGCTTAGCGGAGCAGGTAAACAAAGTATGATTAAGGTAACTAATAAACACGAATTCGAACATTTATTCTGGTATTTTGTTGGCAAATGAACTATTGTATAAAAGCAATATGACCCTCGTGGTCGGGATGATGTGCACTGACATCCTCCCTGGTGTGATTGCCGACGGCACTCAGCCTTCGGCTTCGTGCCTATGGCCGAACCACACCAGGGAGGATGTCAGTGCACATCATCCCTCCCACTCGGGTCATATTGCTTAAATACATTCTAATATAATATGTAGTAATATTTCACTCGGGTGAGCACACAGGAAAATACAGAACTGATCTGATGTCTGGTGTTATTTGTTTTACATATTGATCAGAAACGACAAGCGCATTGAACAT